>NC_135812.1:47279659-47516658 GCF_964213995.1 Mustelus asterias | reverse complement strand
AGGAGGGACAGTGAGTGGAGGGGAGGAGGAGGAGGGACAGTGTGTGGAGGGGAGGAGGAGGAGGAGGGACAGTGTGTGGATGAGGGGGAGGTGGATGAGGGACAGTGTGTGGAGGGGAGGAGGGACAGTGAGTGGAGGAGGGGGAGGTGGATGAGGGACAGTGTGTGGAGGAGGAGGAGGGACAATGAGTGGGGGAGGAGGAGGAGGAGGGACAGTGTGTGGAGGGGAGGAGGAGGAGGGACAGTGTGTGGAGGGGAGGAGGAGGAGGGACAGTGTGTGGAGGGGAGGAGGAGGAGGAGGGACAGTGAGTGGAGGGGGAGGAGGAGGAGGGACAGTGAGTGGAGGGGAGGAGGAGGAGGGACAGTGAGTGGAGGGGAGGAGGAGGAGGGACAGTGTGTGGAGGGGAGGAGGAGGAGGAGGGACAGTGTGTGGAGGGGGAGGAGGAGGAGGGACAGTGTGTGGAGGGGGAGGAGGAGGAGGGACAGTGTGTGGAGAGGGAGGGGGAGGAGGGACAGAGTGTGGAGAGGGAGGAGGAGGAGGGACAGAGTGTGGAGAGGGAGGAGGAGGAGGGACAGAGTGTGGAGAGGGAGGAGGAGGAGGGACAGAGTGTGGAGAGGGAGGAGGAGGAGGGACAGAGTGTGGAGAGGGAGGAGGAGGGGGGACAGAGTGTGGAGAGGGAGGAGGAGGAGGGACAGAGTGTGGAGAGGGAGGAGGAGGAGGGACAGAGTGTGGAGAGGGAGGAGGAGGAGGGACAGAGTGTGGAGAGGGAGGAGGAGGAGGGACAGAGTGTGGAGGGGGAGGAGGAGGAGGGACAGTGTGTGGAGAGGGAGGAGGAGGAGGGACAGAGTGTGGAGAGGGAGGAGGAGGGACAGAGTGTGGAGGGGGAGGAGGAGGAGGGACAGTGTGTGGAGGGGGAGGAGGGACAGTGTGTGGAGGGGAGGAGGAGGAGGGACAGAGTGTGGAAGGGAGGAGGAGGAGGGACAGAGTGTGGAGGGGGAGGAGGAGGAGGGACAGTGTGTGGAGAGGGAGGAGGAGGAGGGACAGAGTGTGGAGAGGGAGGAGGAGGAGGGACAGAGTGTGGAGGGGGAGGAGGGACAGTGTGTGGAGGGGGAGGAGGGACAGAGTGTGGAGGGGAGGAGGAGGAGGGACAGAGTGTGGAAGGGAGGAGGAGGAGGGACAGAGTGTGGAGGGGGAGGAGGGACAGTGTGTGGAAGGGAGGAGGAGGAGGGACAGAGTGTGGAAGGGAGGAGGAGGAGGGACAGAGTGTGGAGGGGGAGGAGGGACAGAGTGTGGAGGGGAGGAGGAGGAGGGACAGTGTGTGGAGGGGAGGAGGAGGAGGGACAGTGTGTGGAGGGGAGGAGGAGGAGGGACAGTGTGTGGAGGGGGAGGAGGAGGAGGGACAGTGTGTGGAGTGGGAGGAGGAGGAGGGACAATGTGTGGAGGGGAGGAGGAGGAGGGACAGTGTGTGGAGGGGAGGAGGAGGAGGGACAATGTGTGGAGGGGAGGAGGAGGAGGGACAGTGTGTGGAGGGGGAGGAGGGACAGTGTGTGGAGGGGAGGAGGAGGAGGGACAGTGTGTGGAGTGGGAGGAGGGACAGTGTGTGGAGGGGAGGAGGATGAGGGACAGTGTGTGGAGGGGGAGGAGGGACAGTGTGTGGAGGGGAGGAGGAGGAGGGTCAGTGAGTGGAGGGGAGGGGGAGGAGGGACAGTGTGTGGAGGGGAGGAGGAGGAGGGACAGTGAGTGGAGGGGAGGGGGAGGAGGGACAGTGTGTGGAGGGGAGGAGGAGGAGGGACAGTGAGTGGAGGGGAGGGGAGGAGGGACAGTGTGTGGAGGGGAGGAGGAGGAGGGACAGTGTGTGGAGGGGAGGAGGGACAGTGTGTGGAGGGGAGGGGGAGGAGGGACAGTGTGTGGAGGGGAGGGGGAGGAGGGACAGTGTGTGGAGGGGGAGGAGGAACAGTGTGTGGAGGGGGAGGAGGAGGAGGGACAGTGTGTGGAGGGGGAGGAGGGACAGTGTGTGGAGGGGAGGAGGAGGAGGGACAGAGTGTGGAGGGGAGGAGGAGGAGGGACAGAGTGTGGAGGGGGGAGGGGGAGGAGGGACAGAGTGTGGAGGGGAGGAGGAGGAGGGACAGTGTGTGGAGGGGAGGAGGGACAGTATGTGGAGGGGAGGAGGAGGAGGGACAGTGAGTGGAGGGGAAGGGGAGGAGGGACAGTGTGTGGAGGGGAGGAGGAGGAGGGACAGTGAGTGGAGGGTGGGGGAGGAGGGACAGTGAGTGGACGGGAGGGGTAGGAGGGACAGAGTGTGGAGGGGGAGGAGGGACAGTGTGTGGAGGGGAGGAGGGACAGTGTGTGGAGGGGAGGAGGGACAGAGTGTGGAGGGGAGGAGGGACAGTGAGTGGAAGGGAGGAGGGACGGTGTGTGGAGGGGAGGGGGAGGAGGGACAGTGTGTGGAGGGGAGGGGGAGGAGGGACAGTGTGTGGAGGGGAGGAGGAGGAGGGACAGTGAGTGGAGGGGAGGGGGAGGAGGGACAGTGTGTGGAGGGGAGGAGGAGGAGGGACAGTGAGTGGAGGGGAGGGGGAGAGGGACAGTGTGTGGAGGGGAGGAGGAGGAGGGACAGTGTGTGGAGGGGAGGAGGAGGAGGGACAGTGAGTGGAGGGGGAGGAGGGACAGTGTGTGGAGGGGAGGAGGGACAGTGTGTGGAGGGGAAGAGGAGGAGGGACAGTGTGTGGAGGGGAGGAGGGACAGATTGTGGAGGGGAGGAGGGACAGTGTGTGGAGGGGAGGAGGGACAGTGTGTGGAGGGGTAGAGGAGGAGGGACAGTGTGTGGAGGGGAGGAGGGACAGATTGTGGAGGGGAGGAGGGACAGTGTGTGGAGGGGAGGAGGGACAGTGTGTGGAGGGGAAGAGGAGGAGGGACAGTGTGTGGAGGGGAGGAGGGACAGATTGTGGAGGGGAGGAGGGACAGTGTGTGGAGGGGAGGAGGGACGGTGTGTGGAGGGGAGGGGGAGGAGGGACAGTGAGTGGAGGGGAGGGGGAGGAGGGACAGTGTGTGGAGGGGAGGAGGGACAGAGTGTGGAGGGGGAGGAGAGACAGAGTGTGGAGGGGAGGGGGAGGAGGGGCAGTGTGTGGAGGGGAGGGGGAGGAGGGACAGTGTGTGGAGGGGAGGAGGGACAGAGTGTGGAGGGGGAGGATGGACAGAGTGTGGAGGGGAGGAGGGACAGTGTGTGGAGGGGAGGAGGGACAGTGTGTGGAGGGGAGGGGGAGGAGGGGCAGTGAGTGGAGGGGAGGAGGGACAGTGTGTGGAGGGGGAGGAGGGATAGTGTGTGGAGGGGGGAGGGACAGTGTGTGGGGGGAGGAGGAGGGACAGAGTGTGGAGGGGAGGGGGAGGAGGGACAGAGTGTGGAGGGGAGGGGGAGGAGGGACAGTGTGTGGAGGGGGAGGAGGGACAGAGTGTGGAGGGGAGGAGGAGGAGGGACAAAGTGTGGAGGGGAGGAGGAGGAGGGACAGAGTGTGGAGGGGGAGGAGGGACAGAGTGTGGAGGGGAGGAGGAGGAGGGACAGAGTGTGGAGGGGAGGAGGAGGAGGGTCAGTGAGTGGAGGGGAGGGGGAGGAGGGACAGTGTGTGGAGGGGAGGAGGGACAGTGTGTGGAGCGGAGGAGGAGGGACAGTGTGTGGAGGGGGGAGGGACAGTGTGTGGGGGGAGGAGGAGGGACAGAGTGTGGAGGGGAGGGGGAGGAGGGACAGAGTGTGGAGGGGAGGGGGAGGAGGGACAGTGTGTGGAGGGGGAGGAGGGACAGAGTGTGGAGGGGAGGAGGAGGAGGGACAAAGTGTGGAGGGGAGGAGGAGGAGGGACAGAGTGTGGAGGGGGAGGAGGGACAGAGTGTGGAGGGGAGGAGGAGGAGGGACAGAGTGTGGAGGGGAGGAGGAGGAGGGTCAGTGAGTGGAGGGGAGGGGGAGGAGGGACAGTGTGTGGAGGGGAGGAGGGACAGTGTGTGGAGCGGAGGAGGAGGGACAGTGTGTGGAGGGGGGAGGGACAGTGTGTGGGGGGAGGAGGAGGGACAGAGTGTGGAGGGGAGGGGGAGGAGGGACAGAGTGTGGAGGGGAGGGGGAGGAGGGACAGTGTGTGGAGGGGGAGGAGGGACAGAGTGTGGAGGGGAGGAGGAGGAGGGACAGAGTGTGGAGGGGGAGGAGGGACAGAGTGTGGAGGGGAGGAGGAGGAGGGACAGAGTGTGGAGGGGAGGAGGAGGAGGGTCAGTGAGTGGAGGGGAGGGGGAGGAGGGACAGTGTGTGGAGGGGAGGAGGGACAGTGTGTGGAGCGGAGGAGGAGGGACAGTGTGTGGAGGGGAGGAGGAGGAGGGACAGTGTGTGGAGGGGAGGTGGGACAGTGTGTGGAGCGGAGGAGGAGGGACAGTGTGTGGAGGGGAGGAGGAGGAGGGACAGTGTGTGGAGGGGAGGAGGGACAGTGTGTGGAGGGGGAGGAGGGACAGTGTGTGGAGGGGAGGAGGGACAGAGTGTGGAGGGGAGGAGGAGGAGGGACAGAGTGTGGAGCGGAGGAGGAGGAGGGACAGAGTGTGGAGGGGAGGAGGAGGATGGACAGTGTGTGGAGGGGAGGAAGGACAGTGTGTGGAGGGGAGGGGGAGGAGGGACAGTGTGTGGAGGGGAGGAGGGACAGTGTGTGGAGGGGAGGAGGGACAGTGTGTGGAGGGGAGGGGGAGGAGGGACAGTGTGTGGAGGGGGAGGGACAATGAATGAGCGATATTATATGGTGAATGGGGGGATGTTGGGGTTGATGGGATGGGGATGGTGTGAGAGGGATTGGAGGGCAGGGCATCGCTTGGGATGGGGATTTTAAGATGAACCATTTTCACATTGCCCCCTGACCCCTTCCCCCCATCTGAGGGATGCTGGTGAGTCGCATTAGCCAATAATTGGCAAGTGCCACTTTGCCCTCGTGAGTTTGCCCCTCAGTGCTTTATGGGGGCAGGATGGCTCAGCATGGAGCATGTCCGTCCCTCGCCAGCGTGTTTTCCGAGGGGAGTTTTCGGTCCAACCCCCGCCCCCTTGCCCCTCCTCAAACCCTCATGGTATTCTGTTCCTTGTTCCTTGTTCTCTCTCACAGATTTTGTTTCAATTTCTCTGCCTGGAAGTGTTTGCCTCACCGTCCGATAAACGCAGTTTGAACAAATGGAAAGAATCAAGGCTTTGGGTTGACTGGTGAGGCCTGGGCCCGAGGAGACACGTTGACATCTTGTTGAGCCTGGTGTCTCATTGTGTACCAAGGAGACGCTCACAGGGAAATGCGCCGAGCATTGTTCAAATAAAGCCCCATTTAACAGCTGCAGCATCTGTTTATGAATTACTTTGGATTCCAAGTTGCATTCCGCTTCTTTTTGAAGCAGGAGGGAATAGCAGCTCTGAATATGGAAGGTCAGCAAGTGATACAAGTCTGCATGTGTGAGAGGGGTTTAGGATATCCTGGGACTAAAAGGACTAATAGATCAGAATAGGTTAATTTAGAGTGAATATGGTACAGAAAACTCACATGGTACCTGAAGTAGATTCAATGGTGGGGGAGTCCAGAACTAGTTTGAGGATAAAGGATAAACCTTTTAGAACTGAGGTGATGAGACATTTCTTCACCCAGAGGGTGGTGAATGTGTGGAATTCACTACCACAGAATGTAGTTGAGGCCAAATGCTGTCTGATTTCAAGAAATTAGATATAACACTTGGGGCTAAAGGGATCAAGGGATATGGGAGAAAGGGGGGATCAGGATTTGAATTAGATGATCAGCTATGATCAAGATGAATGGCGGAGCAGGTTTGAAGGGCCGAATGGCCTACTCCTCCTTATAGTTTCTATGTTTCTAAGTTACAAAACAACTGTTTGCATAGAAACACATATAACCACTGTTAGGGAATTTAAACATGTATTTTTGAAAACATATTATATTCTGTATTAAGGCATTGATCTTAGCCAATTACACACTGCTCTAAGCATGATGGGATATAGCCAAGCACGAAGATCCACATTCCTTGAAAATAATACAGCTACTGAGATGTATCTTACCAGATTTAAGAAGTACAAGCTTCCTACACAGCAGAACTAATTAAATAATTCAATTCTCCCAACAAGGGATTGTTAAAGTAGACAGTGGGAAAGGAAACTTTTGAACTCTACGAACTTAGTATTGTGGTTGCTACGGAGACAGTGGGAAAGAACTTTCGGACTCTACGTATTCTCATGTTGCCAGAGAGTAGAATGTCATTGGCCAAGGTAAATGATTCATACTAAAATGGCTCACTCTGGCTAGGATGAGCAGAATAGGCGGGCAAATGATTTTTGAAAAATGTATAAATGTGATAAAGATAACAATACAATTGAGAATAACTTGGGCTTCCCCAAATTGTTCTCCTATGCGTGTGGGCCAGGCCTGGGACCAACAAAATACATCTTCAGCCAGAATTACGGTCTCTGTGAGTTCTGTGTACTTGCTGAGCTGTAATTAATAAAGAGAAATCTCTCACATGAGAGCCAGCATGATACATGAAAAGCTCCTGCAGCTTCCGATAACATTAAATGCCTTTGATTATACATCCGCATATTTTCTTCCTCTTTGGCTGGAACTTTGCTTCTGTAGTTAGATGATTAAAAACTTGTATTTCTACAACATCTTTCATAACTCAAATACCCCAAAGCACAGTGGAGCCAATTAAGTCCTTATTGAAGTCCAGCCACCATTATAACATTGGAATTGTAGACAATTTAGGCTCAGCCAGATTCAAAAAACACACTGAGAGAAATGAGCAGATTTATTGAGGGATAAATATTGACCATAATGATATGAAATCTCCTTTGTTCTTCTTCAAATTGTGCCATGTGATTTTTTTAAACATCTGCCTAAAAGGACCTCGGTTTAATGTCTTGTCTGAAAGATGGCACCTCCAACACTGCATTGGCTTGTCAGCTTAGAGTTTGTGCTCTAAGAGTTTGTGTAGAACTTGGACCTGGTGACTTGGTGTAAATGATATAACTGAATGACAATTGACACCTAAGTTGTTCTACTCCAGAAAGCCAGCTGGTGAAGAATGATCCTGGAGCCAATATGTACTCAGTCTTACATTTATTTGCAGCGTTAAGCATTATAAGCATGTAGCTCCAAGTTCAACTACACCACAATTTCAGTAAAATAATTTGATTTGATTAATTATTGTCATATGTATGGAGATACTGTGAAAAGTATTGTTTCTTCTGCGTTGTAAAGACAAAACATACCATTCATAAGAGTACAAAGGGGAAAATAAAAGGATAGGGTGTAGAATATACTGTTGCAGTTACAGATAGGATGAAGAGAAACATCAGCATCAGGGAAGGAGCTGTTCTTCAGTGGGTTGGTACATGTTCTCAGACTTTTGTATCATTTTCCCAATGGAAGAAGGTGGAAGAGAGAATGTCCGGCATGCTTGGGGTCCTTAATTATGCTGGCTGCTTTTCCGAGGCAGCGGGAAGTGTAGACAGAGTCAATGGATGGGAGGCTGGTTTGCGTGATGGATTGGGCTACATTCACAACCCTTTATAGTTTCTTGCGGTTTTGAACAGAGCAAGAGCCATACCAAGCTGTGATACAATCAGAAAGAATGTTTTCTATGGTGCATCTGTAAAAGTTGGTAAGACTCGTAGCAGACATGCAAATTTCCTTAGTCGCCTGAGAAAGCAGAGGCGTTGGTAGATTTTCTTAACTATAGTGTTGCCAGGGAGGGACCAGGACAGGCTGTTGGTGATTGGAACACCTAGAAACTTGAAGCTCTCGACCATTTCCACTTCATCCCTGTTGATGTAGACAGGGGCATGTCCTCCACTATGCTTCCTGAAGTCGATGACTATCTCCTTCATTTTACTGACATTGAGGGAGAGCTTATTGGGAGAGAAATCTATATACTCAGTCTGACATTTATTTGCAGAGTGAAGCATTATAAGCATATAGCTCCTAGCTCAACTACCCCACTGTTTCAGCAAAATACTGCAGACGCTGGAAATCTGAAATGAAAACTTGTTGGAAATACTCAGCATGTCTGGCAGCACCTGTGGAGAAAGCAGCAACTCTGCCATTTTGTTTCTGTGTCCACAGATAGGGCAGGACCCCAAATATTTTTGGCACTCTGTTTGTAACAACAATGTGTCTCTTCATACACTTATGTACCAAATTAATTAAAGAACAGGACCAGATGCAGGCTAACGAGAGGGTTCACTGATCTGCTGCCTCCAGCCCTTCCCCCATACTGGGTGGACAAACATGTATCTCTTTATACTCTTTGGAGTAAATCAATAAAAGAAAACAGATAACTAATACATAAGTTAACAGCTCCTTAAAGGGACCCTTCAGCCAGCAGATAAAAATTGAAAGGAAACCTCTCAGAATAATGTTCCCAGGGCTGACGATGCAATCCATCACCTGCCTACCAATCGCAGGAGGCCTCTGTGGCAGCACGTGCACAATTGCAACAGCAGAGGCCTGACAGAGAGAAGGAGAGATCTGTCAGGCCTCTGCTGTTGCAGCTGGCCTCAACCCATCTCCCCCACCGCTCTTGTGGGGGCCAGTGGCTGTTTGCAAGCTCCACACTGCCCAGAAATATGACCCCCGCATCCCTCTCCAACAATCGCCTGCAGAATGGCAGCAGGCCCCTTTCTCCCTCCCCATACCAATTGCATGCAGAGTGTGTGGTGGGGCCCCCTGTAGGCCCTACCTCCCCAGGCCCTGCCCTATTCAGGCCCTGCCCCTAGGCTGTGCCTGGTGCATATTGCAAAGGTGTCAGGTTGGCACTGCCTAAGGGGCACCCCGCCTTGCTCTCAACCTCCACAGGGGAGGCCTAAGTGGCCTTCGGTTCTACCAGCAAGGCCAAGACATTTGTTCCCCGTTCCTGGGGAGCAGGTGTTTTCCTCGCCAGAGGTAACCTCTCCCGGCAAGGCCATAAAGGCAAGTGAGCCTGGACGATTGTGTCCTGGACTCGATAATAACATGCAAATGAGATTTTAAATGCATTTGAATAAATTAATCATCCTCAGAGTCATGAGAGGCACTATATAAATGCAAGTTCTTTCGAAGTAGAGTGGCACAGCTGATGCCAGGGCTGGTGCCCATTGTGGACCTAGCTCTGTGTGGTGAACCATCGTTGGTTCCCACTAGATAGTACTGAGCCAGGGTCTGGCCAGTACTACAAGTATGTATATATGTTGCTGTTGGGGTTAGGGATGGGTTGTTCTACTTGTTGCTGTTGGGGTTAGGGTTGGGTTGTTACACCTTGTATTATAGTTATTGTGGTACATCCCAGTCGGGCTCCGCCTCCTGGGAGAGGTATAAAGGTCTCTGCTCTGTCTGGGACCCCTCAGTCTGGGATCGTGTATATAATTAGTAGCTGCCTTGTTACAACAAATAAAAGCCTTTATTTTCTGAGCATCAAGCCTCGTGTGTGATAACGTGCATCAATTTTATTTGCTGTAAATAAACTCTCGTCGAAGAAAAAAAAAGAGAGTATGGAGCAGATACTGAAGCCTGAACGCCTTACACTAGATCCACGTGCGGTGGGCGCCTCTAACACCTTCGACCACTGGTTGAAATGTTTTGAGGACTACCTGGCAGCCTCCGCAGCGGTCACCACAGATGATGACAGACTCCGGGTCCTCCATGCGAGGGTAAGCGACACCGTCTACCTCGCGATCCGTGCGGCCACCGATTACACAAAGGCCCTCGAGCTTCTTAAGAAGCGTTATATTAAACCGCCCAACGAAATACACGCTCGTTACCTCTTAGCCACTCGACGACGGCAGTCCGGCGAAACGATGGAGGAATACGCGAACGAGCTCCTACAGCTAGCCAGGGGCTGTAACTGCAAAGCAGTGTCGGCAGAGCAGAATATGAACGACCTCGCTCGAGATGCGTTTGTGGCGGGAGTCGGATCATCGTACATCCGACTCAAACTACTGGAGAAAGGTAACCTTGACCTCACCCAGGCAATAGAACTAGCGGAGATGCTGGAGATGGCCTCCAAA
Source organism: Mustelus asterias (assembly GCF_964213995.1). Lineage (NCBI taxonomy): Eukaryota > Metazoa > Chordata > Chondrichthyes > Carcharhiniformes > Triakidae > Mustelus > Mustelus asterias. The sequence continues at coordinate 47,506,616 of NC_135812.1, read as the reverse complement.
AGCCTAGTATTGTATCCTGAAGACCACGTGGAGACAACGTGGCAGGAGCAGTCGCCAATCCCTCCTCGTCCCTCGGGTTCGAAATGCTGCGTAATGGCGTGCTCACACTCGGGCCAGACGATGGCAGCAGCTCCGGGCGGCCCGCGGTGTTACTTCTGTGGGGGAGCGAAGCATACTCGGCAATGGTGTCCCGCTAAAGCTGTGTTGTGCTCCGCCTACGGTAAGAAGGGGCACTATTCGAAAGTGTGCCGATCTAAATCTGCTTCTCGGAACAGCAGTGCGGCCTGCGATTCCTCAGAGCCCGGTTCTTCGTCGTCGACATCGTCGAGGGTTTCGTCCACGTGCGAGGCCAGGACGACGCCATTACGGTCGACGGAGTCAGAGATGTGTGACCACCAGGGGTCGCTGAGTTTGGCGCCATCACCCACGTGCGACCTATGGGAGCGGCCATGTTGGTCGGCACCGACCGCGAACGACCAGCAGGGGTCATCCTCGTCGATTTCAGCTGCCTGCAGTGGCGCTCATGAACCAACGGTGGCGTCGATCATCCTGGACCAGGCCAAGCCTCATAGACTTGACAAGTCTATGATGGACATTCAGGTAAACGACCACTTGATTTATTGTCTGTTTGACAACGGGAGCACTGAGAGTTTTATCCACCCAGACGCTGTGAAGCGGTGTGGACTCCGGATTCAACCTGTCAAACAGACAATTTCTATGCCATCAAGGTCCCGGACTGTCACCGTGCTAGGGAGTTGCGTGGTAACTTTAACGGTGCAAGGCACAGTTTACGAGCGTTTCAAGCTCCTGGTGTTGCCGCACCTTTGCGCGCCAATACTTCTCAGACTAAACTTCATGGTCCACTTGAGGAGTGTAACCCTACAGTACGGTGGGCCACTCCCTTCGCTTTCAGTGGGAGAACAGCAGCCTCCAAATTCCCCAGTCTCTCGATGCTGAAGATCACCACACCCTCCCTGTTCCAGAATCTTGTGCCAGGCTGCAAGCCCATTGCGACTAAGAGTAGGCGTTACAGCGCTGAGGATCGGATCTTCATTCGATCTGAAGTTCAGCGGCTCCTCAAGGAAAGGATCATACAACCTAGCGCTAGTCCGTGGAGAGCGCAGGTCGTGGTGGTCAAGAGTGGGAACAAACCCCGGATGGTCATTGACTATAGTCAGACCATTAATAGATACACGCAGCTGGATGCATATCCCCTCCCACGCATATCTGACATGGTCAATCAGATTGCGCAGTACCGGGTGTTCTCCACCATAGACCTCAAGTCTGCCTACCACCAACTCCCCATTCGCCCAGAGGACCGACAATACACGGCTTTTGAGGCAGATGGTCGCTTGTATCACTTTCTCAGGGTTCCCTTTGGTGTCACCAATGGGGTCTCGGTCTTCCAGCGTGCTATGGACCGAATGGTGGACCAGAACGGGCTTTGGGCTACCTTCCCGTACCTGGATAACGTCACCATCTGCGGCCATGACCAGCAGGACCACGACACAAATCTGAATTTCCTACGCACTGCATCTCGCCTGAACCTGACCTACAACAGGGAGAAGTGTGTGTTTCGTACGCGCCATTTAGCCATCCTCGGATACGTGGTGGAAAACAGGGTCATTGGCCCTGATCCAGACCGTATGCGCCCCCTCTCTGAACTTCCCCTGCCCACTAGTGCAAAAGCACTGAGAAGATGCTTAGGCTTCTTCTCTTATTATGCACAGTGGGTTCCTAATTACGCGGACAAAGCCCGCCCACTCATTAAGTCCACTTCTTTTCCCCTAACACCAGAGGCCCGATTGGCCTTTGATAAATTAAAAGCCGACATCGCGAAAGCTACGATGCACGCTGTTGATGAGTCCATCCCCTTTCAGGTGGAGAGCGATACATCTGATTTCGCCCTGGCCGCCACACTTAATCAGGCGGGCAGGCCCGTCGCCTTTTTTTCCCGCACCCTCCAAGGCCCCGAAATTCGGCATTCAGCGGTGGAAAAGGAGGCCCAGGCCATTGTGGAGGCCGTCAGGCACTGGCGCCATTACTTGGCGGGAAAACGGTTCACCCTGATCACGGACCAGCGGTCCGTGGCGTTCATGTTTAATAACACGCAGAGGGGCAAGATCAAGAATGACAAGATCTTGCGGTGGAGAATTGAACTCTCCACCTATAACTATGACATCATGTATCGTCCAGGGAAACTCAATGAGCCCTCGGATGCCCTCTCGCGTGGAACATGCGCCAGTATACAGGAGGACCGTTTGCAGGCTCTCCATAATGACCTATGCCATCCTGGGGTCACTCGGCTCTACCACTTTATAAAAGCCCGCAACCTGCCCTACTCGGTGGAGGATGTCAGGTCCATGACAAGAAGCTGTCGGGTATGCGCGGAATGCAAACCGCACTTTTATCGACCTGACCGGGCACAATTAGTCAAGGCCACTCGTCCCTTCGAGAGACTGAGTGTTGATTTTAAGGGCCCCCTTCCCTCAACAGATCGGAATGTGTATTTCCTCAACATCATTGACGAGTACTCGAGATTCCCTTTTATTATTCTCTGCTCTGATACATCTGCTGCCACGGTTATCAAGGCATTCCGTGATCTTTTTACCCTGTTCGGGTACCCCAGCTACATTCACAGCGACAGGGGCTCGTCGTTCATGAGCGAAGACTTGAGGCAATACCTGCTCTCATACCATCATGGATTACCATCACCTCAGGGTCAACCGGCCCGTGAGTCTGTGGAGGAACAGTTGGACATCGCCTTGGGGAGAACGCCACCACGAGTGCCTACTCCGGTGTCATCGCCGGTATTGAGGAGGTCACAACGACGGTGCGGTCCCCCTGACCGTCTGAACTTATAGACTGATGACAAATTATTCTGTTTTTTTTGTACCACGCCGGCCTTTGTCTTCAAAGGAGGGGTGAATGTGGTGAACCATCGTTGGTTCCCACTAGATAGTACTGAGCCAGGGTCTGGCCAGTACTACAAGTATGTATATATGTTGCTGTTGGGGTTAGGGATGGGTTGTTCTACTTGTTGCTGTTGGGGTTAGGGTTGGGTTGTTACACCTTGTATTATAGTTATTGTGGTACATCCCAGTCGGGCTCCGCCTCCTAGGAGAGGTATAAAGGTCTCTGCTCTGTCTGGGATCCCTCAGTCTGGGATCGTGTATATAATTAGTAGCTGCCTTGTTACAGCAAATAAAAGCCTTTATTTCCTGAGCATCAAGCCTCGTGTGTGATAACGCGCATCACTCTGGCTGACTCTGGCAAGCTAAAGCAATTCTAAAACATTTCCGTTTTGTATTCATCTCCTCAAGGCTGAGTTCCGAGCTCTGAATTAATGCAATAAATAATCTGCTGCAGGAGCTTGGTGCATGATAAGCATCCGCACAGTGGAAAGCAAGCAGGCATTTGGCCTTGATCTGCTCAATTTTTAAATAAGACCTGATGCTGGGTCAGAAGGTCATTCTCCTGTATTTCATTCTCATTAAGTAAAGATCCATAGCGTTGCCCAGACTGAGGCCAGTGGGACTTCAGCCTTCCTAAGGTGTAATGGGCTAAAGCAAGTCGATCAATCCACAGGGGTCAGAGGCTGAAGGTGTTCATTCATACTGGCAGGGTCTGAGAATTGGAATGTGTGAGCAGGGGAATTGGACAGGAGAGGATCGCTTGGCTGTCTGGGGTATCCAAACCTGCCAAATTCTGTTAGGCAGCACCATGTTTTCCAATCACCCGCAGCAGAATGATTCCTTTACCCCCTCACCGGGAGCAGTCGGACCATTTTAATGCATAAAGAAAGTGGACGTGAGTATTATTTGAGAGAAATGATTTGCTGTTAACAAGAGAGATGATTTTGGACAGGATCTTGTAGCCTCGCTCGGGTGAGACTGGAAATTCCTGCCTGAGGTCAACGGAGATTTCTGTTGTCGGACCCTCGCCCGCGCTGATTCCATGGCAAGCGAGGTGGTAGAGTTCTGGCCAATTTGTGTGCTTGTATGGCATACCATCCAGCAAATGGGGTCCCTCATTAGAAATGTTATGAAATATGCTCCTGGCAACACTTTGTTTGGTAGAATTGCCAAAGCTGTTACCAAGGGCAGTGTATATGTATAAGGTAAATTCACCTAATTGCCCTCTGTGGCACAGTGGTTAGCACTGCTGCCTCACAGCACCAGGGACCCAAGTTCAAATCCAGCCTTGGGTCACTGTCTGTGTGGAGTTTGCACATTCTCCCCGTGTCTGCGTGGGTTTCCTCCGGATGCTCCGATTTCCTCCCACAGTCCAAAGGTGCATGGGTTAGGTTGATTGGCAATGTTAAATTGACCCTAGTGTCAGGGGGATTAGCAGTGCAAATGAGGATTACGGGAATAGGGCCTGGGTGGGATTGTGGTTGGTACAGACTCAGTGTACTGTCGGGATTCGATGAGAATTGATGGCGGGTTCGTGCTATTCCAATTGTCCAGACCGATTCCATGGTTCCAATGGTTAAATCGAGGACAGTTCCATAGAAAGGCTTGTATTCATCGAATCATAGAACCCCTGCAATGCAGAAGGAGACTATTTGGCCTGGTGAGTCTGCACTAACTCTCTGACAGAGCATCTTACCCAGGTCCGTACCCTGTAACCTCGCGTATTTACCCTGCTAATCCCCTTAACCTACACACCTTGGGACACAAAAGGACAATTTAATGTGGCCAATCTGCACATCTTTGGAGTGTGGGAGGAAACTGGAGCACCCGGAGGAAACCCACGCAGACACAGGGAGACACCCCATGCAGACAGTCACCCATGGCTGGAATCAAACCCAGGTCCCTGGAGCTGTAAGGAAGCAGTGCTAACCACTGCTTCGAGTGTAGAAGATAAATGGGCATCTAATTGTGATGTTGATTGTTTCTATATTTCCTATTTCCTTTGAGTAGATAGTCTGGAACACTGTTGGCACATTCACTGTGAGGAATTTTAAAAAAATTCTTGGATATGGAACGGGATTCTCCAGACGCGCTTGCCTGAAAACCTGAGATTCCCGCCCGACTTCAATGGACCTTTACATGGTCCGCCCCCGCCCATTAGAACTCCAGTGGCAGGTAGGATGGGAGAATTCCAGCCATGGACTTTGCTGGCGAGGCCAATGTTTATTGCCTATCGCTATTTGCCCTCGAGAAGGTGGTGGTGAGTTACCTTCTTGAACCACTTTGGTCCACATGATGATTATACTTCCATGGTGCGTGTAGGAAGGGAGATCTAGGATTTTGACTCCACAATGATGACGGAACTGTTAATGTTAAATCCAAGTCAGGCTGGTGTGTGATTGGAGGCTAACTTGGAGGCAGTGGTGTTCCCCTGGACTTGCTGCCCTGGTCCCTTCTGGCTGGTGTAGCTACAGCATAAACATCTTTACACCCAGGCTTAGTTGACAGAATCACAGAACCCCGACAGTGCAGAAGGAGGCCATTCCGCCCATTGAGTCTGCACCGACAACAATCCCACCTCAGCCTTATCTCCATAACCCACATACTTATCCTGCTAATCCCTCTGACACTAAGGGGTAATTTAGCATGGCTAATCAACCTAATCTGCATATCTTTGGAGTGTGAGAGGAAACCGGAGCACCTGGAGGAAACCCACACAGACATGGGGAGAAAGTCCCAACTCCACACAAACCGAGGCCGTAATTTGAATCCAGGTCCCTGGCGCTGTGAAGCAGCAGTGCTAACCATTGTGTCACCATGCCGCCGCAAATTGAATAAGATCAAGATTCCCACAAACATGGGCAGCACGGTGGCACAGTGGTTAGTACTGCTGCTTCACAGCTCCAGGGGCCTGGGTTCGATTCCCGGCTTGGGTCATTGTCTGTGTGGAGTTTGCACATTCTCCTCGTGTCTGCGTGGGTTTCCTCCGGGTGCTCCGGTTTCCTCCCACAGTCCAAAGATGTACGGGTTAGGTTGATTGGCCATGCTAAAATTGCCCCTTAGTGTCCTGGGATGCGTAGATTAGAGGGATTAGCGGGTAAAATATGTAGGGATATGGGGGTAGGGCCTGGGTGGGATTGTGGTCGGTGCAGACTCGATGGGCCAAATGGCCTCTTTCTGTACTGTAGGGTTTCTATGATTTCTTCTATGAACATCACTTTCTTTGTGATGAATACTGTTTGTGTCAAGAGAATGCTGTAAGATTCAGAGTTTCATGCTCTTTCCCTGTACAGACTAACACCTTATAGACCTCTGACACTGGCACAGCTGGACTGGACAACTCAACTTACAATCATAGAGTCATAGAGGTTTACAGCATGGAAACAGGCCCTACGGCCCAACTTGTCCATGCCGCCCTTTTCTTTTTAAACCCCTAAGCTAATCCCAATTGCCCGCATTTGGCCCATATCCCTCTATACCCATTGCACCCATGTAACTATCTAAATGCTTTTTAAAAGACAAAATTGTACCCGCCTCTACTATTACCTCTGGCAGCTTGTTCCAGATACTCACCACCCTCTGTGTGAAAAAATTGCCCCTCTGGACACTTTTGTATCTCTCCCCTCTCACCTTAAACCTATGCCCTCTAGTTTTAGACTCCCCTACCTTTGGGAAAAGATATTGACTATCTAGCTGATCTGCGCCCCTCATTATTTTATAGACCTCTATAAGGTCACCCCTCAGCCTCCTACGCTCCAGAGAAAAAAGTCCCAGTCTATCCAGCCTCTCCTTATAACTCAATTCATCAAGTCGCGGTAGCATCCTAGTAAATCTTTTCTGCACTCTTTCTAGTTTAATAATATCCTTTCTATAATAGGGTGACCAGATTGCACACAGTATTCCAAGTGTTGCCTTACCAATGTCTTGTACAACTTCAACAAGACATTCCAACTCCTGTATTCAATGTTCTGACCGATGAAACCAAACATGCCGAATGCCTTCTTCACCACTCTGTCCACCTGTGACTCCACTTTCAAGGAGCTATGAACATGAACCCCTAGATCTCTTTGTTCTGTAACTCTCCCCAACGCCCTATCATTAACTGAGTAAGTCCTGCCCTGGTTCAACCTACCAAAATGCATCACCTCGCATTTGTCTAAATTAAACTCCATCTGTCATTCGTCAGCCCACTGGCCCAATTGATCAAGATCCCGTTGCAATTGGAGATAACTTTCTTCACTGTCCACTATGTCACCAATCTTAGTGTCATCTGCAAACTTACCAACCAAGCCTCCTATATTCTCATCCAAATCATTAATATAAATGACAAATAACAGTTGGCCCAACACTGATCCCTGAGGCATGCTGCTGGTCACAGGCCTCCAGTTTGAAAAACAACTCTCTACAACCACCCTCTGGCTTCTGTCAAGAAGCCAATTTTGTATCCATTTAGATACCTCACCCTGGATCCCGTGAGATTTAACCTTATGCAACAACCTACCATGCGGTACCTTGTCAAAGGCCTTGCTAAAGTTCATGTAGACAACATCAACTGCACTGCTCTCATCTACCTTCTTGGTTACCCCTTCAAAAAACTCAATTAAATTTGTGAGACATGATTTTCCACTCACATGCTGACTGTCCCTCATCAGTCCTTGCATCTCTAAATGCCTGTAGATCCTGTCTCTCAAAATACTTTCCAACAATTTACCCACCACAGATGTGAGGCTCACTGGCCTGTAGTTCCCAGGCTTTTCCCTGCAGCCCTTTTTAAACAAAGGCACAACATTTGCCACTCTCCAATCTTCAGGCACCTCGCCCGTGACTATCAATGACTCAAATATCTTGGCTAGGGCACCGGCAATTTCCTCCCTAGCCTGCCACAATGTCCTGGGATACACTTCATCAGGTCCCGGGGATTTATCTACCTTGATGCGCTTTAAGACTTCCAGCACCTCCTTCTCTGTAATATGTATACTCCTCAAGACATCACTATTTATTTCCCCAAGTTCCCAAACATCCATGCTTTTCTCAACAGTAAATACTGATGAGAAATATTCATTTAGGATCTCACCCATCTTTTGTGGATCCGCACATAGATGACCTTGTTGATCCTTAAGAGGCCCTACTCTCTCCCTTGTTACTCTTTTGTCCTTTATGTATTTGTAGAAGCTCTTTGGATTCTCCTTTGCCCTATCTGCCAAAACAATCTCATGTCCCCTTTTTGCCCTCCTGATTGCTCTCTTAACTCTACTCCTACGCCCCCTATACTCTTCAAGGGATTCACTTGATCCCAGCTGCCGATGCATGTTATGTGCCTCTTTTTCTTCTTGACCAGGGCCTCAATATCCCGAGTCATCCAGGGTTCCCGACTTCTGCCAGCCTTGCCCTTCACTCTCAGAGGAATGTGTTTACCCTGAACCCTGGTTAACACACTCTTGAAAGCCTGCCACTTACCAGACGTCCCTTTGCCTTCCCACAGACTCCCCCAATTAACTTTTGAAAGTTCCTGCCTGATACCTTCAAAATTGTCCTTGCCCCAATTTAGAATTTTAACTTTTGGGCCAGACTTATCATTCTCCATAGCTATCTTAAAACTGATAGAATTATGGTCACTGGTCCCAAAGTGATTCCTCACTAACACTTCTGTCACCTGCCCTTCCTTATTTCCCAAGAGGAGGTCAAGTTTTACCCTCTCTCTAGTCGGGCCATCCACATACTGAATGAGAAATTCCTCCTGAATACACTCAACAAATTTCTCTCCATTCAAGCCTCTAATACTATGGCTGTCCCAGTCAATGTTGGGAAAATTAAAATCCCACCCTATTTTTCTTGGAGCTATCTGTAATCTCCTTACATATTTGCTCCTCAATTTTCCTCCGACTATTTGGGGGCCTATACTACAACCCTATCAAAGTGATTTCCCCCTTCTTATTTCTCAGTTCTACCCATATAGACTCAGTGGCCTTTTTGTTTTGTTGCATATTAACATCAAAGAACAATTTTTTAAAATGATAATGAGGTTACTTCATGTTATTCACACCAATTTAATTTTTACCTGACGTTAGTTTATTATTGATGGAATTAGAAGAGAATTTTCCAAAGTGTTTAATAAGATTAGTTCATTTCAACATTTGATTGTACATTTAAACTGCAACACTGTTCCCTTACTGCTCCACTCCAGGCACTAGAATGTTCTAACTGTTGTGTTATGAGACCTCATGCCATTGTAATGTAAAAGTGCCCGGGAGAGTAAGGGTTAACATGGGACTGGAGAATGGCCAAGCCATGGTATGATGTATAGATGATGTGGAGATGCCGGCGTTGGACTGGGGTAAGCACAGTAAGAAGTCTCACAACACCAGGTTAAAGTCCAACAGGTTTATTTGGTAGCAAATACCATAAGCTTTCAGAGCACAGCTCCTTCGTCAGTATAGAGCCACAGAGAAGAGTCCAGAGAGAATTCTGTAAGCAGGCAGCCTGCATGGAGGCAGCACCATGCATGACAAGATCATAGAAATCATAGAAACCCTACAGTGCAGAAGTAGGCCATTCGGCCCATCGAGTCTGCACCGACCACAATCCCACCCAGGCCCTACCCCCACATATTTACCCACTAATCCCTCTAACCTACACATCTCAGGACTCTAAGGGGCAATTTTTTTTTTAACCTGGCCAATCAACCTAACCCGCACATCTTTGGACTGTGGGAGGAAACCGGAGCACCCGGAGGAAACCCATGCAGACACGAGGAGAATGTGCAAACTCCACACAGACAGTGACCCGAGCTGGGAATCGAACCCGGGACCCTGGAACTGTGAAGCAGCTAACCACTGTGCTACCGTGCCGCCCAACCACTGTGCTACCGTGCCGCCCAACCACTGTGCTACCGTGTGGGATTTGTGAACAGTTCAAGACTAACAATAAATGGTTCATGTTTAAATCTACAAGTCTTGAGCTCTCCTCACCAAGACATATAAAGAATCCATAAAAAACATATGGCGGCTGCAAACATCGAATGTCCTAGTGCTAAAATGCTCCAATATTTCTAAGTAACTGGTTATACAATGACCCTGAAGTAGTCAGCTTCTGTTGATTGATAATCTCCTTCTCGCACTCTGATATGTTCCCTCCTTCAATGATTGCAATGCCGGTCTGTCTCGACGGCAGCACCATAATTTAAAAGTCACTGTCTTTTGTGCAGTCAAAGTCCCTTCCATTAATTCTTCATTCTGTCTGAAGTTGGAAGAAGGCGTTGCTTCAATTTTTGACCCCAGTCAGCGGAGTTGGCAACCTGTCAGGTATGAAACTCCAAAACGATTCTTTTGTCTGATCAGAAGCCTTACTTGTGTTAGCAGCAGAACCTCCCAGGCCTGAATGTGCAGAGTTCCCTGAGAGGATTGGCCTGAAATTGCCACATCTCCCATTCTACTTCACACCAGGTAGGTCTCCAACTGCTGGAGAGATTTCTTCCTGCTTCCCATTTACTTCATTTGAGCCCAGCTGCCTTTCCACATTCGGGATTTTCGGGATTATTTATCGTTCTGGCATGTTGAGCTGTCGATTGTGGATTATGTTATCTTAAGGACGTGAGCGAAGTCCCTGGTTGACTTATTTTATTTTGCCTTGTACTTTCGAGGCTGAATTTGTCCTTTAAGATGAGCTCGTGCATGGCTTGTTCGGGAGGGGCTGCAGATCTGTCCATCAGTTATCAGAAAAATCTGTGAAAGGCTGATGGATATTTTTTGAGGTTTATGTTTCAAGTTTGCTTTCTATCTCATCACCCAGATCCTTGATTATCCTCTGATATGGCTTTAGGTCCTCAGTGGGAGGTACAGTGGCACTGCTGCTTCACAGTGCCAGGGACCTGGGTTCAATTCCCGGCTCAGGTCACTGTCTGTGCGGAGTCTGCATATTCTCCCTGTGTCTGTGTGGGTTTCCTCTGGGTGCTCCAGTTTCCTCCCACAGTCTGAAAGATGTGCTGGTTAGGTGCATTGGCCATGCTAAATTCTCCCTCAGTGTACCCAAACAGGCGCCGGAGTCTGGCGACTAGAGGATTTTCACAGTATACATCATTGCAGTGTTAATGTAAGCCTCCTTGTGACACAAACAAACTTTAATACTGAGACATTTTCCTGTGCCCTTCAATTCTAGCTTTCAAAATACCAGCTGATAACAGTGTGCTGAGGGCAATGGGGCACCTGGGACATCAGTGAAAGCTTTCTGCAGAGATGGGGTTGAATACAAGTTATGGGAAAACCAGAAGCTGCGATCACAGACATCCTGAACCTTCACATGGTGTCATCATTGTGGACCACCTGGCCCATGCTCCGGTCAGCTGGCACAGGAGCTGTATTTTCACCTTGGCTTAGTTTGCAGCCCAGTTGGGCCTGATGATGCACCACATGATAGACTAGTCTCTGATGTCCTTGCAATGCTGGCTATGAATAAAAGATCAAATGAGTGTGTATCACCTTCAGAAGGTAAACTTTCATCTTCCTGTGTTGAGGCTCTGCAGGGGGCAGCTCCTCCACATCTGAAATCAGAGGGTTAGGGTGAGAGAACCATTGCCAAAAGAACCATCACCAAGGAAACCATCACCAAGAGAACCATCACCAAGGGAACCATGGCCCAGAGAACCATCTCCCAGAGAACCATCGCCAAGAGATCCATCGCCAAGAGAAACATCTCCCAGAGAACCATCGCCAAGAGAACCATCTCCCAGAGAACCATCACCTAGAGAACCATCACCAGAAGAACCAACTCCCAGAGAACCGTTGCCAAGGGAACCATCTCCCAGAGAAATACCTCCCAGCAAACCATCGCCAAGGGAACCATCTACCAGAGAAACATCTCCCAGAGAACCATCTCCCAGAGCACCATCGTCAAAAGAATCATCTCCCAGGGAACTATTACCAAGAGAACCATCACTCAGAGAAACATCTCCCAGAGAACCATTGCCAAGAGAACAATCACCAAGAGAACCATTGCCAAGAGAACCATCTCCCAGAGAACCATCGCCAAGAGAACCATCTCCCAGAGAACCATCTCCAAGAGAACCATCGCCAAGAGAACCATCTCCCAGGGAACCATCGCCAAGAGAACCATCGCCGGGAGAACCATCTCCCAGGGAACCATCGCCCAGAGAACCATTGCCAAGAGAACCATCGCCAAGAGAACATTCTCCCAGAGAACTATCTCCCAGCGAACAATCGGCAAGAGAACCATCTCTGAGAGAACCGTCGCCAAGGGAACCATCGCCAAGAGAACCATCTCCCAGGGAACCATTGCCCAGAGAACCATCGCCAAGAGAACCATCACGATGAGAACGATTGCCAAGAGAACCATCTCCCAGAAAAGCATCGCCAAGAGAACCATCGTGAAGAGAACCATCGCCAAGAGAACCATCGCCAAGCGAACCTTCGCCAAGAGAACCATCGCCAAGAGAATCATCTCCCAGAGAACTATTGCCCAGAGAGCCATCACCAAGAGAACCATCGCCAAGAGAACCATCGCCCAGAGAAACATCGCCAAGAGAACTATCGCCAGGAGAACTATCGCCAAGAGAACCATCACCAAGAGAACCATCGCCCAGAGAACCATCTCCCAGAGAAACGTCGCCAAGAGAACTATCGCCAAGAGAACCATCGCCAAGAGAACCATCACCAAGAGAACCATCACCAAGAGAACATTCTCCCAGAGAACTATCTCCCAGCGAACATCGCCAAGAGAACCACCTCCCAGAAAAACATCACCAAGAGAACCATCGCCAAGAGAACTATCGCCAAGAGAACCATCGCCAAGAGAACTATCACCCAGAGAACCATCTCCCTGAGAACAATCACCCAGAGAACCATCTCCCAGAGAACCATCACCAAGAGAACCATCATCAAGGGAACCATCTCCCATAGGAACATCTCCCAGAGGACCATCTCCCATAGGAACATCTCCCAGAGGACCATCTCCCATAGGAACATCTCCCAGAGGACCATCATTCTGAGGACCATCTCCTTGTGTGGGCTCAGGGGATGGCAGCATGAAGATCCCCTACTGGCTTTCTGAGGCCCAGAATTCCATCCCTGGGTTGATTGAGCAGGGTTGCGGGATTTCCCTGCTCAGCGAACTTGATCTTTAAAAGTCTGTCCGCATGTTGGATTTTCGGTTTTGAATGAGGTAGGCTGAAACAGGAGTCAGGACAAATGTGAAAGTGGGCTGGGTGGAAGGCCTGCCTCTGAACACTGACACTGTTTCAATGAATAGAAGATTAAAGCAAACAGCGCTGCAGACCTCACTCTTCACCTCCCAATGCACACACACTCTGTACAACCCATGACTCCCAGTCATGCCCTTCTACACGCTATCCTTTAACCTCAATGCTCCACTCCAACTCAGCTAGTCTCACTGATCATTTCCTTGACATTTCCTTAACAGCTAGACAGTTCTTTGACAGCTTGACATTTCCAAAGAGTTGAGTGCATAATTAAGTTTAAATTTCAACAATCTCAAAGGGTGTCTTAGCCCTCCAAAATGTGTCCCTAGGCCCAACCCAAAGGGGTACCTTCCCTATCCAAACCAATCCATCAAGTTCAGATCTCCCCTCACCTGATCTAATCTGCACTCACTCCAGGTTTCACAAATTGGGAGATGTTGGTAAATGTGTGTAAGGTGAGGTGAATGACAGGTATGAATCTTGAGTACCAGATAGCGCAGCTGGATCAGTGATGGGGTGTGTGATACATTGAGTATGGTGGGAAGTTTGAGGTACGGTGGGAGTGAGATGTTTTGTGAGGATGCATTCACAAACCTTGACTACCTGTGCAAGGTAGTTTTTCTGGCACTGCTGTCATGTCTGTAGCGCCTGACTCTGGGTCTTGACCCCCCTGGGCAATGTACTTCCTGTCGCTCACACGAAATACTGCAGATGCTGAAAATCTGAAATGGAGATCATTAAGATGAGACATTGGCTGAGATTTTATGACCTCGCTTGGACGAGGCTCGTAAAATCCCGCCCAAAGCCAATGGAGGATTCCTTTCTGTGAGCCTCACCCACTCCAGTAAAATTCTGGCCATTAACTCTGTTTCTCCCCATAGGTGTTGCCTGACCAGCTGAGTATTTCCAGTATTTTAGGTGGAATTCTCTGGCCGCGCTGGTCTAAAAGCCGGAAATTCCCACCCAACTGTCAATGGGCCTTCACATTGTCCGCAGCCCACCCGCTACAATTGCAGTGGCGGGCGAGATGGGAGAATTGCAGCCTTTCTGTTTTTTTAATCTCCCACTCCCTCTTGGGCTTGTGCCTGAGAACTTCCACTGGACTTCCCTACCCCCTTTGGGAAACATAACATACCCCCTGATTACCATCCCGATCACCAGTTCCGAGCTCCTGCAGGGTAGCATCCTGTTGGTGCTGAGCCATTCCCACGATCTTTCCAGTTGATTGACAAGCACCCTTCTCTCCAGCAGTGCAGATTCCCTTTGATGGAGAGTCTGCCTTTAAGAAGGGAAGCCTGGCCATTGTTCTTGAACAATACTTCATCCCCCTTGCAGAGCATACTGACCACATTCAGGAGAGAAGTTCAGGAGTCAGTCAGGCTACAGCTACAAACATTCAGTCGAGGTGAGTGCAGTAAGTTCACACACTTTCCATAACCTGTATGGAAACCTATGGGAAAGTCATCAGTTGTGAACCTTGTATCTACAAAACAGAGCTATCAAGTTTCTTGGCGGGGGGGGGGGGGGGGGGGTGCTTGTAGCACAAAAGCCCCACCTCTGGGCCAGATGCTCTAGGTTCAAGTCCCACGTCAGGACTTGATGTTCAAAGAGTCATAGAGTCATAAAGGTTTACAGCATGGAAACAGGCTCTTCGGCCCAACTTGTCCATGCTGCCCAGTTTTTTACCATTAAGCTAGTCCCAATTGCCCGTGTTTGGCCCATATCACTCTATACCAATCTTAGCCATGTAACTGTCTAAAGCTTTTTAAGCTGCAGAGGGCACAGGAAAAACCATTGCAGCACTTTGCTGGGCATAATCATGGTCACCAATCCCTCTCAGGTCCTGGTACCCGCCTCTACTACTACCCCTGGCAGCTTGTTCCAGACACTCACCACCCTCTGTGTGAAACATTTTCCCCTCTGGGCCCTTTTGTATCTCTCACCTTAAACCTATGCCCTCTAGTTTTAAACTGCCCCACCTTTGGGAAAAGATGTTGATTAGCTACCTAATCTATGCCCTTCATTATTTTATAGATCTCTAAAGTTCACCCCTCAGCCTTCTACGCTCCAGAGAAAAAAGTCCCAATCTATCCAGCCTCTTCTTATAATTCAAATCATCAAGTCCCAGTAGCATCCTAGTAATTTTTTCTGCACTCTTTCTAGTTCAATAATATCCTTTCTATAATAGGGTGATGAGAACTGTACACAGTATTCCAAGTGTGGCCTTACTAATGTCTTGTACAACTTCAACAAGACATCCCAACCCCTGTATTCAATATTCTGACCAATGAAACCAAGAATGCTGAATACCTTCTGCACCACTCTGTCCACCTTTGACTCTACCTTCAAGGAGCTATGAGCCTGTACCCCTAGATCTCTTTGTTCTGTAACTCTCCCCAATGACCTACCATTAACTGAGTAAGTCCTGCCCTGGTTCAATCTATCGAAATGCATCACCTCGCATTTACCTAAATTAAACTCCATCTGCCATTCATTAGCCCACTGGCCCAATTGATCAAGATCCCGTTGCAATCCTAGATAACCTTCTTCACTGTCCACTATGCCACCAATCTTGGTGTCATCTGCAAACTTACTAATCATGCAGCCTAAATTTTTATCCAAATCATTAATAACAAATAACAGTGAACCCAGAACCAATCCCTGAGGCACACCGCTGGTCACAGACCTCCAGTTTGAAAAACAACCCTCCACAACCACCCTCTGTCATCAAGCGAATTTTGTATCCAATTGGCTACCTCACCTTGGATCCCGTGAGATTTAACCTTATGCAAAAACCTACCATGTGGTACCTTGTCAAAGGCTTTGCTAAAGTCCATATAGGCAACATCAACTACATTCCCTCATCTACCTTTTTGGTTACCCCTTCAAAAAACTCAATCAAATTCGTGAGACATGATTTTCCACTCACAAAGCCATGCTAACTGTCCTTAATCAGTCCTTGCCTCTCTAAATGCCTGTAGATCCTGTCTCTCAAAATACCTTCTAACAACTTACCCACTACAGATGTGAGGCTCACCGGCCTGTAGTTCCCAGGCTTTTCCCGCAGCCTTTTTTAAACAAAGGAAAAACATTTGCCACCCTCCAATCTTCAGGCACCTCAACTGTTGCTGTTGATGATTCAAATATCTCTGTGATGGAAGGTGTGTTCGTAACAAGGCCAAACTGGTCGATTATCAGCCTGCAATTCCTTCCAACATGTCTGATGGCAGGAGGTGAGAGCGGGAGAGTTTCCTGGTCAGCCATACTGCAGAGGGCAAAGGAAAAACCACTGCAGCACTTTGCTGGGCATAATCATGGTCACCAATCCCTCTCAGGACCTGGTACCCCCATGGTCACGAACGCCTTCTTAGGGCTTCGTACCCCCAAGGTCATCAACACCCTCTTAGGGCCTCGTACCCCCATGGTCACCAATGCCTTCTTAAGGCCTGGTTCCTGGTGGAGGAGGATTCAATTTCTAACCCTGGAAGTCTCTGTAAAGACACAACAGTCTGATTGGTTGAAGAGGCTGGCTTTTGCTTGCCCTGATCAGAGATCTCCTGTAGAGGGCTCCACATTGACAGAAAGGCCAGACTGGTAGAATTCTGTACGGATAAACCTGGGAAAAGTCAGTGGCCAGCTTTGCGGGGTGAACAGGAAAAGCAGTTCCTTCAGTTCTGAGGGCAATGTCTGGGCCAATGTATCTTATCTGAGCGACAGGGAGGACTAACTTGTTATTACCACATCCCTTAGAAATACATTACTAGTCACCTTTAGTTGTAACTAATATTTCTCACAAATGGTGATTCAGGAATAGGCTCTTACACTGAAAACTACTGCAATGGATATATTTACTCATTCAGATTACACACAATTCTAAAATAGCTACAAGTCGTAATGGGTTATTAATGGCACGTCAGGGTTTTTGCATTCAGAGTGTCAGCTTCCTCTCTATTTCTCTGTCAATGGATCATTTTCCTTCTGAAATGTACTGAATATCACCAACTCCATACATTCTCAGCTAACCCCAAGGCAACCTGACCCTATCCAATTCATCCCAGCAGGTTTTAGCTTCAGAATATGGCCCGATGCCGTCATGCTAGGCCGGGGCTCAGCTATCGGAGGGGGATATCCACAGTAAAGGAAGTGATTGATGGTGATGTGTCCACAGGGGTTCCTAACAACAGGGATTTTCTCTGTACAGTAACTCGCTCATATATCAAGGAGTTGATGGTGTCTTACAAGCCTCCAAACTTGAATAAATTGTGATGCAATTACTGACTCCAGTACCTTTTCTCATCTGTGCTAAAGCAAACAAAATCCCTGTGGAAGTTCATCTGATCCCTGATTAGAATTCAAGCCGGGATCTTTGGAGGCATGTTAATTGATGCGATCTGATAGGGACTCAACACTCTCAAGCTTCTACCTTGTGGAATGTCACCCTGGACACTGCGTTCTTGAGCTGCAGAATGCAACATCCTTCATCCTGGTGCAGTTAGCACACATTTCTTTAATCACAGCAGAATATTTTTTGAATGTCATGAGGTGTTCAGATGTGGAATTTATTGCCTGAAGGTGTGGTGGAAGCAGACTCCGTAGCAATCCGAGTCTGGATAGACTGGGACTTCTTTCTCTGGAGCGTAGGAGGCTGAGGGGTGATCTTATAGAGGTCTATAAAATAATGAGGGGCACAGATCAGCTAGATAATCAATATCTTTTCCCAAAGGTAGGGGAGTCTAAAACTAGAGGGCATAGGTTTAAGGAGAGATACAAAAGTGTCCAGAGGGGCAATTTTTTTCACACAGAGGGTGGCGAGTATCTGGAACAAGCTGCCAGAGCTAATAGTAGAGGCGGGTACAATGTTGTCTTTTAAAAAGCATTTAGATACATGGGTATGATGGGTATAGAGGGATATGGGCCAAATGCAGGCAATTGGGATTAAAAAAGAAAGGGCGGCATGGACAAGTTGGGCCGAAGGGCCTGTTTCCATGCTGTAAACCTCTATGACTCTAATTCCCAAAAGAGATGTGCATAAATACCTGGAAAGGAGGAATGATGTGGAGTTTCCGGCGTTGGACTGGGGCAGGCACAGTAAGTAGTCTCACAACACCAGGGTAAAGTCCAACAGGTTTATTTGGTAGCACGAGCTTTCACAGTGCTGCCCCTTCATCAGGTGAGTGCAGGATTTGGTTCACAAACAGGGCATATATAGACGCAAACTCAATTACAAGATAATGGTTGGAATGCGAATCTTAACAGGTAATCAAGTCTGTGCAGACAATGTGAGTGGAGAGAGGGTTAAGCACAGGTTAAAGAGATGTGTATTGTCTCCAGACAGGACAGTTAGTGAGATTTTGCAAGCCCAGGCAAGTCGTGGGGGTTACAGATAGTGTGACATGAACCCAAGATCCCGGTTGAGGCCGTCCTCATGTGTGCGGAACTTGGCTATCAGTTTCTGCTCAGCGACTCTGCATTGTCGTGTGTCGTGAAGGCTGCCTTGGAGAACGCTTACCTGAAGATCAGAGGCTGAATGCCCGTGACTGCTGAAGTGTTCTCCGACTGGAAGGGAACACTCCTGCCTGGTGATTGTTGAGCGGTGTTCATTCATCCGTTGTCGTAGCGTCTGCATGGTCTCCCCAATGTACCATGCCTCGGGACATCCTTTCCTGCAGCGTATCAGGTAGACAATGTTGGCCGAGTCACAAGAGTATGTACCGTGTACCTGGTGGATTGAGTTCTCACGTGAGAGGGATGTGTTGACTGGGAGTGTCTCTGAGGGGAGTGTTGAACCGTTGGAGAAAATCTCCATTACAAAGGAGGAAGTGTTAGGTTTGTTAGAGAATATAAAGACGGACAAATCCCCAGGGCCTGATGGAATCTATCCAAGGCTGCTCAGGGAGACGAGAGGTGAAATCGTTGGGCCTCTGACGCAAATCTTTGTCTCGTCACTGGACACAGGTGAGGTCCCAGAGGATTGGAGGATAGCCAATGTGGTCCCGTTATTTAAGAAGGGTAGGAAGGATAACCCGGGTAATTATAGGCCGGTGAGCTTGACGTCCGTGGTGGGGAAGTTGTTGGAGAAGATTCTTAGAGATAGGATGTATGCGCATTTAGAAAGGAATAAACTCATTAACGATAGTCAGCATGGTTTTGTGAGAGGGAGGTCATGCCTCACTAACCTGGTGGTGTTTTTTGAAGAAGTGACCAAAATGGTTGACGAAGGAAGGGCCGTGGATGTTGTCTATATGGACTTTAGTAAAGCGTTTGACAAAGTCCCTCATGGTAGGCTAGTGAAAAAGGTTGGATCCCATGGGATAAAGAGGGAGGTGGCTAGATGGGTGGAGAACTGGCTTGGTCATAGAAGACAGAGGGTGGTAGTGGAAGGGTCTTTTTCCGGCTGGAGGCCTGTGACTAGTGGTGTACCGCAGGGCTCTGTATTGGGACCTCTGCTGTTTGTGATTTATATAAATGATCTGGAAGAAGGAGTAACTGGGGTGATCAGTAAGTTTGCGGACGACACAAAACTGGCAGGACTTGCAGATAGTGAGGAACATTGTCAGAGGCTACGGAAGGATATAGATAGGCTGGAAATTTGGGCAAGGAAATGGCAGATGGAGTTCAATCCTGATAAATGCGAAGTGATGCATTTTGGTGGGAATAATGTAGGGAGGAGCTACACGATAAATGGAAGAACCATAAAGGGTGTAGAGACGCAGAGGGACCTGGGTGTGCAAGTCCACAGATCTTTGAAGGTGACGTCACAGGTGGAGAAGGTGGTGAAGAAGGCATATGGCATGCTTGCCTTTATAGGACGGGGCATAGAGTATAAAAGTTGGGGTCTGATGTTGCAGATGTATAGAACGTTGGTTCGGCCGCATTTGGAATACTGCGTCCAGTTCTGGTCGCCACACTACCAGAAGGACGTGGAGGCTTTGGAGAGAGTACAGAGGAGGTTTACCAGGATGTTGCCTGGTATGGAGGGGCTTGGTTATGAGGAGAGATTGGGGAAACTGGGGTTGTTCTCCTTGGAAAGACGGAGGATGAGGGGAGACTTAATAGAGGTGTATAAAATTATGAAAGGCATAGATAGGGTGAACGGTGGGAAGCTTTTCCCCGGGTCGGTGGTGACGTTCACGAGGGGTCATAGGTTCAAGGTGAAGGGGGGGAGATTTAACACAGATATCAGAAGGACATATTTCACACAGAGGGTCGTGGGGGCCTGGAATGTGTTACCGGGCAAGGTGGTGGAGGCGGACACACTGGGAACGTTTAAGACTTATCTAGACAGCTATATGAACGGAGCGGGAATGGAGGGATACAAAAGAGTGGTCTAGTTTGGACCAGGGAGCGGCGCGGGCTAATTGTTCCTGGTTTCTCGTTTCAAGGCTTCATTCTATGATCATCTTGCTGGTGACAGTACAGAGTGAGACTGCGGATAGTTGGGAACCTGTCTCGGGGGCAGGGAATTCATATGGTGTTCGTGGAAGTGGAAATGACTAGGGTTGGGAAGCATTTTCCGATCGGGGCCATTGTGATCTCCTGGACTCGTTTCGATCGCCTCAGGGGGTCGGAGAGGAATTTCCCAGATTTATTTTCCCCATATTGGCCCTGGGGTTTTTCACTCTGGGTTTTCACCTCTCCCTGGAGATCACATGGTCTGGAATGGGGGGGTGGGGGTAAGTTAATAGGTTGTAATGAACAAAAGCATCGTAGCTGTGAGGGACAGCTCGGTGGATAGGATATTGGTATGTAGATAGGCTGGAAAATTGGGCGGGGATCCTGGATTCAGGATTCAATCCTGGACCGGGGAGCGGCGCGGGCTTGGAGGGCCGAAGGGCCTGTTCCTGTGCTGTATTGTTCTTTGTTCTTTGTTAAATGCGAAGTGATGCATTTTGGTGGGAATAATGTAGGGAGGAGCTACACGATAAATGGAAGAACCATAAAGGGTGTAGAGACGCAGAGGGACTTGGGTGTGCAAGTCCACAGATCTTTGAAGGTGACGTCACAGGTGGAGAAGGTGGTGAAGAAGTCATATGGCATGCTTGCGTTTATAGGACGGGGCATAGAGTATAAGAGTTGGGGTCTGATGTTGCAGATGTATAGAACGTTGGTTCGGCCGCATTTGGAATACTGCGTCCAGTTCTGGTCGCCACACTACCAGAAGGACGTGGAGGCTTTGGAGAGAGTACAGAGGAGGTTTACCAGGATGTTGCCTGGTATGGAGGGGCTTGGTTATGAGGAGAGATTGGGGAAACTGGGGTTGTTCTCCTTGGAAAGACGGAGGATGAGGGGAGACTTAATAGAGGTGTATAAAATTATGAAAGGCATAGATAGGGTGAACGGTGGGAAGCTTTTCCCCGGGTCGGTGGTGACGTTCACGAGGGGTCATAGGTTCAAGGTGAAGGGGGGGAGGTTTAACACAGATATCAGAAGGACATATTTTACACAGAGGGTCGTGGGGGCCTGGAATGTGTTGCCGGGCAAGGTGGTGGAGGCGGACACACTGGGAACGTTTAAGACTTATCTAGACAGCTATATGAACGGAGTGGGAATGGAGGGATACAAAAGAGTGGTCTAGTTTGGACCAGGGAGCTGCGCGGGCTAATTGTTCCTTGTTTCTCGTTTCAAGGCTTCATTCTATGATCATCTTGCTGGTGCCAGTACAGAGCGAGACTGCGGATAGTTGGGAACCTGTCTCGGGGGCAGGGAATTCATATGGTGTTCGTGGAAGTGGAAATGACTAGGGTTGGGAAGCATTTTCCAATCAGGGCCAGTGTGATCTCCTGGACTCGTTTCGATCGCCTCAGGGGGTCGGAGAGGAATTTCCCAGATTTTTTTTTCCCCATATTGGCCCTGGGGTTTTCACTCTGGGTTTTCGCCTCTCCCTGGAGATCACATGGTCTGGAATGGGGGGGTGGGGGTGAGTTAATAGGTTGTGATGAACAAAGCATCGTAGTTGTGAGGGACAGCTCGGTGGATAGGATATTGGTATGTAGATAGGCTGGAAAATTGGGCGGGGATCCTGGATTCAGGATTCAATCCTGGACCGGGGAGCGGCGCGGGCTTGGAGGGCCGAAGGGCCTGTTCCTGTGCTGTATTGTTCTTTGTTCTTTGTTTGTTCTTTGTTCTTTGTGAGATGATGGCATCCGTGTCGATGATCCGGCACATCTTGCAGAGGTTGCTGTGGCAGGGTTGTGTGGTGTCGTGGTCACTGTTCTCCTGAAGGCTGGATAGTTTGTTGCGTACAATGGTCTATTTGAGGTTGTGGAGATGCCGGCGTTGGACTGGGGTAAACACAGTAAGAGTTTTAACAACACCAGGCTAAAGTCCAACAGGTTTATTTGGTAGCAAATGCCATTAGCTTTCGGAGCGCTGCTCCTTCGTCAGATGGAGTGGATGGGCGCTGAGTTTGAGAGCAGATATCCACTCCATCAGACAAAAAAGCAGCGCTCCGTAAGCTAATGGCATTTGCTACCAAATAAACCAGTTGGACTTTAACCTGATGTTGTTAAAACTCTTACTATTTGAGGTTGTGCAGTTGTTTGAAGGCAAGTAGTGGGGGTGTGGGGATGGCCTTGGCGAGATGTTCTACTTCATCGATGACATGTTGAAGGCTCTGGAGAAGATGTCATAGCTTCTCCGCTCCGGGGAAGTACTGGACAACAAAGAGTACTCTGTCCGTCGCATCTCATGTTTGTCTTCTGAGGGGGTTGGTGCGGTTGTTCACTGTGGCGTATCGGAACTGTCGATCGATGAGTTGAGCGCCATATCCTGTTCTTACGATGGTGTCTTTCAGTGTCTGTAGGTGTCTGTTGCGATCCTCCTCATCCGAGCAGATCCTGTGTATACGGAGGGCTTGTCCGTTGGGGATGGCTTCTTTAGTGTGTTTAGGGTGGAAGCTGGAGAAGTGGAGCATCGTGAGGTTATCCATGGGCTTGCGGTACAGTGAAGTGCTGAGGTGACCATCCACGATGGAGATGCGTGTGTCCAAGAATGCAACCGATTCTGGAGAGTAGTCCATGGTGAGTCTGATGGTGGGATGGAACTTGTTGATGTCATCATATAGTTGTTTCAGTGATTGTTCACCATGAGTCCAAAAGAAGAAAATGTCATCGATGTATCTAGTGTATAGCATCGGTTGAAGGTCCTGTGCGGTGAAGAAGTCTTGTTCGAACCTGTGCATGAAGATGTTGGCATATTGAGGTGCGAATTTGGTCCCCATGGCTGTTCCATGTGTCTGGATGAAGAACTGGTTGTTGAAGGTGAAGACATTGTGGTCCAGGATGAAGTGAATGAGTTGTAGAATTGCGTCTGGAAATTGGCAGTTGTCGGCGTTGAGTACTGAGGCAGTTGCAGCAATGCCGTCGTCGTGGGAGATGCTGGTGTAGAGTGCCGAGACATCCATTGTGATGAGGAATGTTCCTGATTCAACTGCACCATGGGCGCTGAGTTTCTGTAAGAAGTCCGTAGTGTCACGACAGAAGTTAGGTATCAGGATGCCCTCGACGTAGCCAGAGAGGTTCCCATTGCCTGTTACGATGGGACGGCCGGGTGTGTTGGCTTTCTGTATCTTCGGGAGGCAGTAGAGATCTTCAACGCGAGGAATACGTGGGAATGAGAGCACGGAGGGTGTTCTGAAGGTCCAGATCAAAGGTCTTGATCAGTCTGTTGAGTTGACAGGTGTGTTCTTTGGTTGGATCTGTGGGTAACTGTCTGTAGTGTTCCTTGGAGCAATACACGAAGCTACGGTGAAGTAATGAACGAATGGGACCAATTGAATAGCTTGGTCAGTGAGCCAGCATCACCATGATGGGCCAAATGGCTTCTTTGTTGTAAATACCTGGAGTAGCATTGCCCATTAGGATAGTGGAGTTAAAATCCCTGGAATCACTTTGGAACCAATTTGACGCTTCAGTGATGGGTTTCCTATCTGAATGGGCAAAAGGAAAAAAAAGGACTTGCATTTATATAGCACCTTTACATCCCAAGTGAACTTTCAGCCAATGAGGAACTTATAAATATGAATGAATGGATATTGTTCATCCATGATTAAGTTATGATCTTGTGAAAAATGTTGAACTTGTATCAAAGGTGCAAATTATAGAGTAGTCTTCTGCCTCTGGTTTGCTGTGTGGTTGCTGCCTTTGCAGATGATTTAAGTCCAAACAATTGGGAAACCGCAAAGGCCATTTAAATGACTGGTTTGATCTCTTGAGGGAACTCCATAAGACATAGGAGCAGAAGTAGACCATTCAGCCGATCAAGTCTTCTCTGGCATTTAATGAGATCATGGGACAGATTCTCCAACCTCACCCGTGGCATTCTCCTGTCCTGCTGCAGTGAATGGAGATGTGGCTGAGCACCAAATTCTCCATTCTCGCTGGCAGCGGTGGCAGGAAGTGAACAACCGGAGAATTCCAGCAAATGATCGATCTGATGTGATAATCCTCAACTGCACTTTCCCGCCGTATTCCCATAAGCCTTAATTCCTTCACTGATGAAAAATCTGGCTATCTCAGTCTTGAACGTACTTAACAGCCCAGCCTCTACAGCCCCCTGCGGTAAAAAACTCCACAGATTCAGGACTTGCATTTGGGCGGCACGGTGGCACAGTGGTTAGCACTGCTGTCTCACAGCTCCAGGGACCTGGGTTCAATTCCGGCCTCGGGTCACTGTCTGTGTGGGGTTTGCACATTCTCCCTGTGTCTGTGTGGGTTTCCTCCGGGTGCTCCGGTTTCCTCCCACAGTCCAAAGGTGTGCATGTTAGGTGGATTGTCGATACAGGCTCGATGGGCCCAATGACCTCTTTCTGCACTGTAGGGATTCTATTATTCTATGAGATTTGCTACCCTCTGAATGAAGAAATTCCTCCTCATCTCTGTCTTAAATGGGTGATTCGTGATTCGTGCCCTTTGGTCCTAGACTCTCCCACAAGGGGAAACAACCTCTCAGCATCAACCCTGTCATCCCCTGAGAATCTGATTTGTCTCAATAATGTCGCCTCTCATTCTTCTAAACTCCAATGAGTACAGGCCCAACCTACTCAACCTCTCCTCATAAGAAAATCCCTCCATACCCAGGATCAGCCGAGTGAACTTTCTCTGGGCTGCCTCTGATGCCTGTATATCTTTCCTGTTGTTTGTTGTAAAATGTCTTCAGGTTTGTAAACTCTAGAGTTCAGGAGTGCAGATGGAAAGTTGTCTGGTGGT
Source organism: Mustelus asterias (assembly GCF_964213995.1). Lineage (NCBI taxonomy): Eukaryota > Metazoa > Chordata > Chondrichthyes > Carcharhiniformes > Triakidae > Mustelus > Mustelus asterias. Next base: position 47,481,285 of record NC_135812.1, on the reverse strand, counting down.
TATAGCATATTTGCCATTCACACTCATCATTCTGTGTCTAATCGTTCAGTCTGTACGTGCCCAACACGTTGGCAACTGGAGTTTTATGTGCAGCATTGGATATGTTCCAGCACATGGGAGAAGATTAAAATGGAATGAATGGGCCCCTTAGCATTTAAATGGTTGGAAGGTGGCCCACTGTGTGGATGTACATTTTATCAAAAGCTCAAACAAAGTTGCTGATTAACTTCTAGAGTTTGGATATTGATTGCTTGTCCATTGAAATACTGATCAGGGACTCATTGTTGTATTTGGACCTGTGCAGTTAACAGCCTGCAATGTCAAGTCAGGAGCCCGCATGGATGACCTGGCAAAGCACAGACCCCGAAAAAACACTCCAGGTCCCAAAGTCTAACACTCCTCAAGTGTCCACTCCCTCAAATAGCCATCTAATTCGCCCTTAGATTTTTTTTCACAGTACGTCTCCCATTCATTGCCCTTGAGAAGGTGGTGGTGAGCTACCACCTTAAAAACGGATTAGTTTCCTAGGCCATCTCAGGGGGCAGGTAAGAGTCAACCACATTGCTGTGAGTCTGGAGTCATATGTAGGCCAGACCAGGTAAGGACGGCAGATTTCCTTGCCGAAAGGTGTGGGGCCAAGGGGATAATGGGCATTGCTGAATGCGTTTGTACGATAATCCAGTAATTACCACTACTGATGCTAACTTTTAATTCAATAAAGTGGATTTAAGTTCTGTGAAAAGATTCGAACTCTTCAGATCATCAGTCCAGGTTTATAGTCCTGTAACGTAATCGCCATGCCATCCTCAGTATAAGGTCACTGAAGCTAAACTGAGTATCCTCTCTCTTCTATACATAAATGTTCACAATTTTCTGGCATTTCTGAAACGGATTATCAGGGATTAATTTATCAAATCCCTTAAAGATCGTGAATACTTGTCCAATTCTCTTTCTCTCTTACTACAGAATTCACATCCTTCAAGTTCCGGGATTGGGTTGTCCTTTTCACCCATATGCTTCAGATTTCACTCTTTGAATCCATGTTAAGTTAAGGTGCTGTTCCAACACAGACTGACACCTGAAAGCACTCAGTGGGTCAGGCTACATCTGTGGAGAGGACAGATAAACTAGCATTTTGACCCAGTGACAATAACAAAATGGCAATGAACGTCCAAGTCAGGTGAGATGAACTTGGAGGTAGTGTGTTCCCATGTACCTGTTGACCTTGTCCTTCTAGGCGGAGCAGGTTTATGGATTGGAACCTTCCCATAGAAGTGAAACAGTAACATTGATTTCTTTATTCGAATTTCTTATATTGTTTGAACCAGCTGAATCTCTATTTATTTTTAAACAGGGGGCCTGGTAATTGGCAATATCATCAGCCTGATTGGGGAACAAGGATCATTTTTAGATAAAATGATTTTTACATTTTTACCATGTTTACATAAACTCTCCTGAAGTTCTGTTCAATCCCAGTTGTTAAGTTCTTGGGACAGAAAGAGTTCTAAATTTTGCCGGAGACATTTGGAATTTGAACGGTGCAGGCTGTCAAACATGGATCTTTTAATATCTCTTTCTAGAAGACTCCCTCTGCTGGTACATGTGCATGTGTGGTAGCCTCAAGTGGACAAAATGCACAACACAATTTTCAATATACTACAGAAATCAAATTCAACACCTGTGGGAGTGGGAATTTCAATGGGATTGTGTTCCAGCGCATTTGGAAGTGAGGTGGAGGACATGGCTGAATTTTAAAAAAAAATTCATTCATGGGACATGGGTGTTCACTGTCTGGGCCAGCATTTATTGCCCGTCCTTAGTTGACCTTGAACTGAATAGCTTACTAGGTCATTTCAGAGGCAGTTGAAAATCAACCACACTGTTGTCACATGTAGGCCAGACCAGATAAGAATGGCAGATTTCCTTCCCTAAGGGATATTAGTGAACCAGATGAGTTTTTCCAACAATCGATAATGGTTTCCATTTTTTATTGAATTCAAACTCCACCATCTGCTGTGGCGGGATTCAAACCCAGGTCCCCAGAACATTAGTTGAGCTTCTGGATTAATAGTGTAGCGATAATAACACAAGGCCATCGTCTGGTGGGTGCAAAGACTGCTTGAAGGGCCTTGAGGGAAGCTCTCCTATTTGTCTTGATCTACAAGAAGGAAGTTTTTGACACTTACCTTCCTCTGGTCATTAAGCTCCTCCAGATATGAATCTGCTGTTGGGCAGGAGCTCTAGCCTCTTTCTGCTATCACAGACGCCTTTAAGGTGATTCCACAAATTGCCTGTCAACAATTTATTTGTTTGTGAGTGTGTATAATTTACCCTTGGAGTGAATATAAAAATAACTCAGCAGCAAATTCTTTACTTTACTTGAAAAAGGGTTAGTTTATTTCACATTATTGCTTTGGAAGTTACCTCAGAAAAGATAGTTACACACACACACACACACACACACAAAGATGAGCCACAAATGGAGATAAAATGACACTTTTAAATGTGAATTAAGCTTAGTGCATATTTAGTGCAGGTTTTGAAGTTGAGATGTTGCGTGGCCTGAAGTGAAGATCTCGAGGTTGTAGAATTGTCTCTGTAGCTACGATGACTTCCACTGTCAAATTGCCGGGGGTTGATTTAACAGTAAGCTTGGTGGCTTCAATCTACAGCGAGTAGGGAAAGTTCATTCCTTCTCTGGTTCTGCAGGTGTAGCACTTTCGAAACAATCCAGTTACTTACCGCAGGCCGCCAGTTCTTTCGGAGATGTGCCTCCTTCTCTCCCTGGGTTGAAGCTCTGGCCTGCTTCTCTGAAGATATTGCAAGATTGGTCTTCGGGATTGTTCTCACTTAAAGAAGTTTGTTCTTCCTTGTCTATACTTTTGGCAGCCAAGCCAAGATGACCCCAGTTTCAAAATGGCATGTTTGTTGTGATGGCCACGGGGCGGGGGGAATTGTCAACAGATCTCCCTGTGGGCCTCTTGGAATAGCAGCTCCCTATTAGGGGAGTTTGAAACCAGCTGCCTCCATTCAGGCTGGCAGATAATAGACTCAGGGCTGATCTGTACTCTGTAGCCACTGAACGGCACTCTGAGTATGTTGTAAATAAAGGGTGATGGTGATGGAAGACTGGCTTCGCTAAGATCATTACAATGTTCCAAATAAGGAAACTGATTGGCCCGTGTCTGGGGTTTTTTCATAGAAGAATCATAGAATCCCTACAGTGCAGAAGGAGGCCATTTGGCTCATTGAGTCTGCACTGACCACAATCCCACCCAGCCCCTGTCCCCATAGCCCTGTATTTACCCTGTTAATCCCCCTGACACAAAGGGGCAATTTATCATGGTCAATCCACCTAACCCGCACATCTTTGGACTGTGGGAGGAAACCGGAGCACCCGGAGGAAACCCACACAGACATGGGGAGAATGTGCAAACTCCACCCAGACAGTGACCCAAGCTGGGAATCGAACCTGGGTCCCTGGCGCTGTGAGACAGCAGTGTTAACCACTGTGCCACCGTGACCCCCTAGCTAAGCCATTGGGCAGGATTTGTGCCCCATCCCCACCCCACCATATGGCGTGTTTTGTGGCGGAGGAGGTGCCTGGCATTGGCCAGCAATGAAATCTTAGAAACCCTACAGCACAGAAAGAGGCCATTCGGCCCATCGAGTCTGCACCGACCACAATCCCACCCAGGCCCTACCCCCATATCCCTACATATTTACCCACTAATCCCTCTAACCTACGCATCCCAGGACACAAAGGGCAATTTTAGCATGGCCAATCAACCTAACCTGCACATCTTTGGACTGTGGGAGGAAACTGGAGCACCCGGAAGAAACCCATGCAGACACGAGGAGAATGTGCAAACTCTACACAGACAGTGACCCAAGCCGGGAATCGAACCCAGGTCCCTGGAGCTGTGAAGCAGCAGTGCTAACCACTGTGCTACCGTGCCGCCCGTATCTTCCAGTCTCAATGCCATCAATAGGGTTTCCCGTTGTTCACCCCCTCCACCACCAGAAAATGCACAGCGGGGGTGGGGCTCACTGTCAGCAGGCCCAGACAACCCAGCCGGTGCGAACAGCTGGAAAATCCAGTCCATTTTCTTTTAGCCAAGGTAATTTAATTTTAAACGACTCCGCCATTAACTTGAATGGCCCAATTCTTCCATACTGGATGGGATAGGAAAGGATAGTCCACATCTCCAGGGAAAGTCATCGTCTGTCCGAGGACTCCTTGAAGTTCAGAAGTCTTTTCACGTCTACTTGTAATCCTCTCGGAGCCTTCTGGAAACTTGACAGTGGTTAACATCAGGTGACTTTGGCAGCCACTGGAAGGCCCATGTCCATTTTTAAGAGAGAGCTCTGTTTTATACACAATCTATAACATCAGTGCCACACAGTGTGACGTTGTCTCCATGGTAACGTTGCAAAGTGGTGTCGGTGATTCTGAGCCGTGACCTTTGCCCAAGCGAAATAGCTCCCCACCTGACCTTAGTGGGAGACTCATTAGGAATTGTTTCCGTTAATGTGACGGAGGCTGGAAACGCAGTGGGTGTAAAAGGGGTGATTAAAACTCAGGGCTTAGAAATAGCCCCCTCAATAACAGCCTGGCTGATTTTAATGGGTCTGGAAGCGAAACCATACAGTTCTGATGAAAGACCCCCTATTAGCCAACCCATGTCTCTCTCACATTGGCCTGCTGAGCAATTCCAACAATTTTCTGTTCCCAGTGTTGCAGTGTTTTGCTTTTTTGCACATCTCGTTATTAATCCCCATCTATTTTTAAATATCTGCCTGTTAATAATTTATCTTCAAGCTCTGCTTTGAGTGACATGGATTAAAGCAGCTGAGTGGTTGCTATGGAAGGGATACCATCAGCTCTCCTGCTGCTGCGTTCACACCAGATCATGTGTCCGATCATTCTCTTCTGTTTTGTAGAAACAAAATTAATCCGACTTGCTGTTATTGTGAGGGACCTTCAGCAAAACAAAGGGGCTATCTGTGTGGTTGTTTTTAAGTGTCTTTTCTACAAGTAGGTTATGTTTCAATTTGTTCTGCTAGTTTCACATTTTTATTGCTCGCCCCTAGTTCCTTCCTTTGAACTGCGACAGTCTATGAGATGCTGGCGCTCCCAGAGGCAAAGAGAAAAGAAATCTTTTTTTTAATTCATTCGTGGGACGTGGGCCTCGCTGGTTGGCCAGCATTTAATGCCCATCCCTAGTCACCCTTCGAGGGCAATTGGGAGCCAACCACATTGCTGTGGCTCTGGAGTCACATGTCGGCCAGACCAGGTAAGGATAAGGACATAAGAACTTAAGAACTAGGAGCAGGAGTAGGCCATCTGGCCCCTCGAGCCTGTTCTGCCATTTAATAAGATCATGGCTGATCTTTTCGTGGACTCAGCTCCACTTATCTGCTCGTTCACCATAACCCTTAATTCCTTTACTGTGCAAAAATCTATCTATCTTTGCCTTAAAAACATTCAATGAGGTAGCCTCAAATGCTTCACTGGGCAGCGAATTCCACAGATTCACAACCCTTTAGATGAAGAAGTTCTTCCTCAACTCAGTCCTAAATCTGCTTCCCCTTATTTTGAGGCCATGTCCCCCAGTTCTGATTTCACCTGCCAGTGGAAACTACTTCCCTGCTTCTATCTTATGTATTCCCTTCATAATCTTATATGTTTCTATAAGATCCTCCCTCATTCTTCTGAATTCCAATGAGTATAGTCCCAGTTTACTCAGGCAGCTGAAAAGACCATAAGGTACAGCAGCAGAATCAGGCCATTCAGCCCATTGAGTCTGCTTTGCCATTCAATCATGGCTTATGATTCTCATCCCTTAATCTGATGGCAGATTTCCTATCCTAAAGGACATTAGTGAACCGAGTGGGGTTTTTGGACAATCATGGACTCATAGAATCCCTGCAGTACAGAAGGAGGCCATTCGGCCCATCAAATCTGTACCGACTACAATCCCACCCAGGCCCTTTTCTCAGAAACCCATGCATTTACCCTGCTAATCCCCCTGACACTAGGGTCAATTTAGCATGGCCAATCAACCGAATCCATACATCTTTGGAGTGTGGGAGGAAACCAGAGCACCCGGAGGAAACCCACGCAGACATGGGGAGAATGTGCAAACTCCACACAGTGACCCGAGGCCGGAATTGAACCTGGGACCCTGGTGCTGTGAGGCAGCAGTGTTAACTACTGTGCTACAATGCCGCCCACATTGGCAATAGTTTCATGGTCATCGGTAGATTCTTAACTCCAGATTTTTTAAATTGAATTCAAATTCCACCATCTGCTGTGGTGGGATTCGAACGTGGATCCCCAGAATATTAGCTGATTTTCTTGGTTAATATCCTAGCGACAATAGCACTAGGCCATCGCCTCCCTATAACTTGCATTCATATAACACTTTTCACCTGCACAGGACGTTCCAAAGCACTCTGAAGTCAATGGAATACTTTTGAAGTGTAGTCATTGTTGTATAGAAAAAAACTGCAGACAATCTGTAAACAGCAAGATCCCACAAACAGCCAGAGGGGAGATGGTGTCTTAGTGGTGATGTCACTCAACTGGTCATCCAGAGGCCTAGACTAATTCCCTGGGGGCATTGGTTCAAATCCCACCATAGCCGCTGGTGGCATTGGAATTTAAAAAAAATTCAATTGATTAGTTTTGTATTTGCTTTTTAGTCTCAGTAATGGTGATCATGAAACTACCATTGATTACTGTAAACATCCTTCTGTTTCATTAATGCTCTTTAGGGAAGAAAGTCTGTTGTCCTTACCTGGTCTGGCCTACATGTGACTCCAGAGCCACAGCAATGTGGTTGACTCTTAACTGCTCACTGAAGCAGTTCAAGGGCATTTAGGCTTGGACAACAAAAGCATTTAGATAGTTACATGTCCTATGAAAGAATTGAAAAAATGATCAGATAATATGACTTTGTGATGTCAATTAAGGCCTCAATAATGGTCAGGACAGAACACCCTTGTTCTTCTTCAAAATAGCATCGTGGGTCAAGCAAACATGTACAAATAAGGAGGAGTAGGCCATTCAGCCCCTCGAATGCTTCAGCATTCAAGATCACAGCTGATCTGATTGTGTCCTCAATTTCTGTCTATCCCCAGGGACTTTTGACTCCCTTGTTTGTGAAGAATTTACCTACCTCAGCCTTATATGACCTTGCTTCCACCAGTCTTCATCTGAGACTTCCAAGGACTCACAACCCTCTGGGAGAAAAATATTCCTGCGATTGTCTTAAATGGGAAGCCCCCTTTTTAAAAAAAATGTGTCCCTTAGTTCCAGTCTCTCCCACAAGGAGAGAAAAAAAAATCATTCATGATTCATAATTTAGACAAATGCGAGGTGATGCATTTTGGTAGATTGAACCAGGGCAGGAATTACTCAATTAATGGTAGGGCGTTGGGGAGAGTTACAGAACAAAGAGATCTAGGGGTACAGGTTCGTAGCTCCTTGAAAATGGAGTCACAGGTGGACAGAATGGTGAAGAAGGCATTCGGCATGCTTGGTTTCATCGGTTGGAACATTGAATACAGGAGTTGGAATGTCTTGTTGAAGTTGTACAAGACATTGGTAAGGCCACACTTGGAATACTGTGTGCAATCTGGTCACCCTATTATAGAAAGGATATTATTAAACTAGAAAGAGTGCAGAAAAGATTTACTAGCATGCTACCGGGACTTGATGGATTGAGTTATAAGGAGAGGCTGGATAGGCTGGGACTTTTTTCTCTGGAGCGTAGGAGGCTGAGGGGTGACCTTATAGAGGTCTATAAAATAATGAGGGGCATAGACAAGGTAGATAGTCAATATCTTTTCCCAAAGGTAGGGGAGTCTAAAACTAGAGGGCATAGGTTTAAGGTGAGAGGGAAGAGATACAAAAGTGTCCAGAGGGGCAATTTTTTCACACAGAGGGTGGTGAGTATCTGGAACCAAATGCGGGCAATTGGGATTAGCTTAGGGGTTTTAAAAAAAAAGGGCGGCATGGACAAGTTGGGCCGTAGGGCCTGTTTCCACGCTGTAAACCCCTATGACTCTATGACCTCAGAATGTCCCTACACAACAATGACTGCACTTCAAAAGTATTCCATTGACTTTAGAGGGCTTTGGAATGTCCTGTGCAGGTGAAAAGTGCTATATTCAGGCAACAAATGTTGGAGGCCCACCACTAATTTGCACACAGCAAGATTCCACAAGCAGTGATGGGATGAGAGCATCAGAACCTGTTTTTTAGGCATTGACTGAGGGAGAAATATTGGTCAGGACATTGGCAGGGTCTCCCTTGCTTCTGTTGTGCTGTGGGATCTTTTATATCTCACCCAGAAGACAGACGGGAGCCCCAGTTTAATCTCTCATTTGAAGGCCTCTGACAGTGCAGCACTCCCTCAGTACTGCACTGGAGTATGTTTCTGGTTTCACAGGTCCAGTTGGGGAGATTTGGGGTGGGTGGGGAGTGGAGTGGATCTGGCTATGTCAGAGCCTATGCTTTCCCTCATATGGCTCTGGGTGCAAACTTCAGACTTGAGGGTCGGTTGGCCATCAGCCCTTGTCTCAAGGCCTCTACCAGCAGTGGGCATCTATGAAAGGAAGGAAAGAAAACCGTTTAAAGGACAGACTTTGACCGTTTGAACTCTAAAACTCTGCATGTAGATGAACACTTGCCCTTGTGGTTTTCACTGGCTGGGAGCAGTCGCAGCAATGCTGGATGCAAGTTTATAATGGTGAATTGGATACTGAATCTGGGAACATGATAAATAGGATATTGGTAATGTGTGCACTGAATAATGTTATAGATGGCACCACTATGTTATAACATTATCGACCGCACCAACATTCTTGAGGTCTCTCTGTCGCCACAGTGTAATATTAGATTTGATATTTGGATTGGAGACGAGGCCATTTTCCCCTTAGAGGAAAGACAAATTAGAATCACAGCATGGAAGGAGACCTTTTGCCTCATCGTGTCTGCACCGGCTGTCCGAATGAGCAATTCACCTAGTGCCATTCTCCTGCCTTCGCCCCGTGAACCTGCACATTGTCCCTTTCCAGATGGGTGGCACAGTGGTTAGCACTGCTGCCTCTTAGCACCCGGGTTCGATTCCTAGCTTGGGTCACTGTTTGCATATTCTCCCCGTGTCTGCGTGGGTTTCCTCCGACTGCTCCAGTTTCCTCCCACAGTCTGAAAGACGTGCTGGTTAGGTGTATTGGCCATGCTGAATTCTCCCTCAGTGTACCCAAACAGGCGCCGGAGTGTGGCGACTAGAAGGCTTTCATAATAACTTCACTGCAGTGTTAATGTAAGCCTACTTGTGACAATAATAAATAAATAAGATCACTTCCCATTCTTTGGAACTCCAATGGATATGATCCACCCTGAACAATCTTTCCTCATAAGATAAAACTTCCCCCATCCGAGGTATCAGTCGAGTGAACCTTCTCTGAACTGCTTCTAACATGTTGATATCCTTTCTTAAATAATGAGATCAAAACTGTGCACATTACTCCAGATGTGGTCTCACCAGCCCCCTGCACAACTGTAGCAAAAACATCCCTACTTTGATAATCCATTCCCATTGTAATAAATGACAACATTCCAATTCTCTTCCTTATCACTTGCTGTACATAAATAGTAACTTTTCCTGATTCATGTACCAGGATGCCCAGATCCCTCTGTATCTCAGAGTTCTGCAATCTCTCTCCATGTTAATAATATACAGCTTTTTTATTCTTCCTGCCAAAGTGGACACATTCACATTTTCCCGCATTATACTCCATCTGCCACGTTTCTGTCCACTCGTTTAACTTATTCATGTCTCTCTGCAACTCCTGGGCTGTGATTTTAGCTGCTCACCGCATGCATCAATGGGCTGTGCGAGCTGGTAAAGTCGCGTGAGAGCCAAGAAATCAAGTTCTCCCGTGATCTTACTGGCACCGGATATCCGACGCATTCAGCCTCTCGCCAAATGCATTTAAGTTCTCATCTGCATGATATTAGTGAGCATGGGATGCAATCCTCTCCTGGTTCACTTGCCTTAATGGCCTCGCCAGGAAAGATTCACTCCGGTGAGAATAACCCCTGCTCCCCAGCAACGGGGAACAATTGTGTTGCTCCCGCCGGTGGAACCGGAGGCCATTGAGGGCAGTCGAGGGCAAGGCAGGGTGCGTGCCCCTTGGGCATAGCCAGCCTGGGCCTTGCAGGGAACAGGGCTTGAAGGGGCAGGACCTGAAGGGGGCAGGGCTAGTCTGGGATGGCCCGATCAGGGTGGTGGGGGGGGGGGGGGGGGGGGGAGTGGGGTAGTTGCGGGGGGGTTAGGTGTATTGGCCATGCTAAATTCTCCCTCAATGTACTCAAACAGGTGCTGGAGTGTGGAGACGAGGGGATTTTCACAGTAACTTCATTGCAGTGTTAATGTAAGCCTACTTGTGACTAATAAATAAACCTTAAGTGATCAGTAATATACTTTAAGTGATTGGGGGGGGTGGAGGCGATTTGTTTGGGTGGCCGGGGTGGGGGAACAATATTCTTGGGGAGTGTGGGGCTCGCGATTGGCCATGGGTCCCTGCGATAGCTGAGGAGAGTGTTTGTTGAGGCCAGCTGCAGCAGCAGAGGCCTGACAGATCTCTTTCTCTCTGTCAGGCCTCTGCTGTTGCAATTGCACATGTGCAGCCACAGAGGTTTGCACTTGTGCAATAGCTCCCTCTGCTGCTCGAGCAAGCTGGCCAGTGATTTAAGGCCCGCTCACTGCCTCTCCTGGTCTAGCCCATTTCTTTATGCACTATGTTTGGAAGTAAGGACCACCCAAACAAACAGATCTGAAACTCTCCAGTGTTCATGCTTGCTGGACACTTAGGCCGGGATTTTACCAAGTGGGGCGTAAAGCGATTAGCAGAGGAAACCCATGTAGATACAGGAAGAACGTGCAAACTCCGCACAGAGACCCAAGCCGGGAATCGAACCTGGGTCCCTGGCACTGATTCTGGGATTTTGACCCAGCGACTGCAAGGAAACGGTGCTCTGGTTTCCTCCCACAGTGGGGCACAAAGCGATTAGTGCGATTGGCACCCGTTTTTGTGACCGGCGCAATTTTGCGACAATAGGATTTCCGGTGCAGTCAGCCTCTTGCCGGAAATGGGCGAGAGGCAGGTTAATTTATTGAAATTTATTTAAATAAGCATTTACATGTCATTAGCAAGCCAGGCGCTCAATCGTCCGGGCTCGCCCCCCTTTATGATCTCAACGAGTAAGGTTCTCACTGGCGAGGAACAGACATGCTCCCCATGAACGACTTGGCCCTGCTGGTGGAATTGCAGGCCATTGAGGCCCTCTGGGGAGGCTGAGGGCAAGGGGGTGCCTCTAGGAAGAGCCAGACTGGCAGTGCCACACTGGCACCTGGGGAATGTCAGTCTGGCACCTGGGCAATGCCCACTGGGCAGTGCCAGGGGTGGGGCCAATGGGGAGGGGCCAATTGGGGTGGGGCTAATGGGGAGGGGCCAGTAGTGGCAGGGCTAATGGTGGGAGGAGGCCCGCTGCCATTCTGCAGGGATCAGTGGGGGGAAGGCAGCAGGGCCACGATCGGTGGGGGAGGGATGGGACCTGCGATCGGTCTGGGCAGTGGGGGGGCGGGGGGAGGGGGGAGGGGTTGGGGGGGGGGGGGTAGCGGGGGGCTGCATCTATGGCCGCAGCCGCCACGATTGCAGTCGGGGGTGGGGGAGCTGCTTTAGGCTGCCTGCAGTAGCAGGGGCCTGACAGCTCTCTCTTTTTTCTGTTAGACCTCTGATACTGCCAATGTGCATGTGCAGCATCAGAGGCCTGCACATGCACACTACCTCCCTCTGCAGGCTGTCGGGTGCATTAAGCCCACGCACAGCTTCTGCAACAAGCAATAGGCTCGCTCAGAATTTTGCAGCCAGAATGCGTATGGGGAAGCCTAAAAACGCACCCAAAAGATGGATCTGAAACTCTCACAGTTTCAAGTCCGCCCAGCACTTAAGACAAAAAATGCTAAAATGTCGCCCTTAGAATTTTTCTTGTAAAATTGCCCTCCTTATGTCCACTGCGCAGCTTACTTTCCGACTGTTTTTGTGTCCTTAGCAAATTTAGCCACCACACATTTAACTTTCCTTTACTGATTATACTGATTACTGATACTGGGTTTGACCCTCTGCTCTCTACAACGTTCATTGAGTTGGTCACATCACCTGCTTTCCTCCAAACCACTGAAAATGGCTGAAAATGGCTAATCTACATCAAATATTCAAGAAGATCAACGCCATCCAGGACAAAGCAGCCTGTTTGATTGGCATCACATATACAAACATCCACTCCCTCCACCACTGACGTTCAGTAGCAGCAGTGTGTACTATCTATAAGATGCACAGCAGTAATTCACCTTAGTCAGCACCTTTCATCTAGAAGGACAAGGCCAGCGGATACATAAGAACACCACTACCTGGAAGTTCCCCTCCAAGCCACTCACCATCCTAACTTGGAAATATATCGCTGTTCCTTTGCAGTCGCTGGGCCAAAATTCCGTAATCAGCATCAGGGACCAAGGTTCGATTCCAGCTTGGGTCACTGTCTGTGCGGAGTTTGCACATTCTCCCTGTGTCTGCGTGGGTTTCCTCCGGGTGCTCCGATTTCCTCCCACAGTCCGAAAGACGCTAGGTGCATTGGCCTTGCTAAATTCTCCCTCAGTGTATCCGAACAAGTGCCGGACTGTGGTGACTAGGGGATTTGCAATGTTAATGCAAGTCTACTTGTGACACTAATAAATAACTGTAGTCATAATGCTTCAACTGAAAGCAGAAATTGCTTTGAATAAACCCTATCTGCATCACTCTCTGTAACGAATGATTGAAACCGTAATGCAAGGTGGCAATGTAGTCATTTATCTGTTAACTATGGTGGATAAAAGCAACATACTCGAAAAAGAAATGGCTTAAACTAATTAAATTGATTGTGTTTTATTTGCATCAAAAAGCCTTGAGTATTGGAATGTTGATAATTACTGAATTACATCAAACCTGTGTGTGAATTGATATGTGAAAAACGTTGGTTAACATCCAAATTTACCTTGATCCACAGATCTGGGAAGAGTGTAATCTTAAAGAATTTCTGCAGACAAGCCTGTGTGTTATCTGATACTCCATTCTCTTTGACCCGGTACATTATGTAGCCTGTAGAAATTAATCACAGTCAAATCGTGATGAACCCAACTCTTGGTGACATGAAATTTCAGTATGTTGGAGTTGTCCTATCAGTAGGATTGCAAATCCTGTACAACAATGCCCATGATGAGCAGAAATTCCACACTGTTAACCCCAGATTAGGTGAACTAGTAAAATCAATGCATATGGCTAAACCTGGGCCAAACAGAAAAGTGAGTGGAAATCCATGGTGCAAAGTGGAAAGTGGACATTGCAACGGAGCAGGAGATTCCACCATCCAATCCGTCCATTATTACGAAACACTAGGTGAACATCTTGGAACAGATTGACAAACAGGCATTCTCTCCAACTAGGAAGAGGATTAGAACAGCTGTCTATCCAGATGTTGAATAAGATCTGCTAACGTGGCCCAAGGCAGTTTGAGGAGAGGACAATCCTGTTAAATCTCTTACTGCTGAGGTGTTTCCTCAAGAACTACTCTACAGCCAGGTGAGAGGGAACACAGATCTTTATTCAATCTACTCGCTCCACACTCCAAATGTTGCCTGTCCACTCAGGGCGGTTCCCAACCAGCTCACCGCACATACCAGGTCACATGTCCCATTCCCTTAAGGGAGTTATGCCCCAACATACATAACTGATCCCATCTCCGGTCCAATCCCGCAGGAAAGGGGAATCGTGCAGGGAAAGGAAACTGGCCCGCACGGAGTTTACCTGCAGTGACGGATGGCTGGTTCGAGCATGGCATCATCTTTCGTCTGGTAAGCGGTGGGAGTGTGACGGATACGGCAGCAGTGACTGATTGGCTCCAAAATGGCCCCGCCCACGTCTTGACAGAGTTTGCATGTGAGACATTTTTAACACAGATGAAACCAAACTGTTTCATTGTGTTTTGCCAGCCAGCTCTGTGATGTTTAACGGTGAAACAGGTAAAGGTGGAAAGCAGAGCGAAGAACCGTGTGACCACTGTGGTCTGCACCAACGTGGATGGCACCATAAAACTGCCAGTCTTGTGATGGGAAAGTCCCAGAAGCCATTTTGCCTTGTGAATGTCAAGACACTTCCCACACAGCACAAGGCTAACAGAACTATTTTATTCAGGCTGTAGAGATGCAGTATATCCTTTCACTGAGGAGGCCATTGAAGAATCCTGAAGAATCCTTGCCCACCTGTTTTCCTAGCTGATGCAGCAAAGGCTGTAGAAATGCTCTGGTATTTCACATTGCAGTACAAAAACACAAAAAACACATTTGACTACATTGATGACATGGTGGACTGTGTCACTCATGTCCAGAGAGAGAACTATTCCTTTCCTGGATCAAGAAAGTGGACAAATCATATCAGTGAAAGAAAAGGAAGATTGGCATCATTACAGACAACATCCCCGCATGCCCAACATCACTGGCTTCAAAGACTGTTCCTTCCTGGCAATATTACAGCCAAATTCCAGCTTGTGGATCAATGGATGATTAGGAACCTGATAAGCCATACTCATGGCATTGTTGAGAAGCGGGAGTGCAATCTGACCAAACTGAAAGCCATCTTCATGATGAAGAAAGAGTGGAAAATGGTGACCAAAGCCACAATTGTCAACTGCTTCCACCACACTGGCTTCAAACAGGTTACAACCCCCCAAGACATTGCAAATGAGGAGGAGCTGGGCGAGGCCAATCAACCTGATGATGAGGTGGCACTTTTCACTCACTACAGGAGGCTGGAAATTCCAGCAGAGACAACAAAGGAATTGTCCGCAGAGTTGGATGATGCCGTACGCTACAGGACAAAATTGACTGACGATGCATAGATGTAGTATATTATTTAACTGAGGAGGCCACTGACCCTGAAGAGTCTGAAGAAAATTGCCCACCTGTTTTCCTAGCTGATACAGCAAAGGTTGTAGAGATGCTCTGGGATTTCACACTGCAGCACAAAAACACAAAAAATACATTTGACTACATTGATGACATGGTGGACTGTGTCACTCATGTCCAGAGACAATACATTAATCAGAAAAAGATGATATTGGTGGGATTAACCATGGTATATGTATGGGGTTACCAGGATAGGGCAGGGGTGTGGGCCAGGGTAAGATTCTCAGTCAGAGAGTCAATATACACTTGATGGGCTGAGTGGCCGCCTTCTGCACTGGAGGAATCCTATGATTCTATATCCCAGTGGACGTTAAATCTCTGTGAGGTGGGAGCAGAAGATGCGTCCACTTCCGTATCTGTCCACAATAACCACATGCTGGATATAAAATCCAGCCTATTGATGCAGGTCTGGCTGGGCTGCAGACATAAGAATGTAAACTGGGAGTGCCCAAATTTTCCCGGATCTGTCTGCACTTTTCAAAATTGATTCACTTCTGGTTTCTTGCCCATCCTTCAATGTCTGGCATTAGCTCCATAACGGACTGGAATTTCCTGTCCTGGCACAGGGACGGAGTGCATGGGGCAGGCTTTGAAAATAGCAGCACCCAGGTCCAAGATTCATGCCCTGGTTTTTGGTGCAGGATGAAGCGGCTGGGGACCGAGAGCTAGCGTGTTGCTGTGCAGACATTGTCAGCATCATTGCAGAAGTGGACATTTAAAAATTTGCAATGTTGATGGAATGAAAATTTTAGTCGGCATTGTGAATAATTTCAACAGAGAGGTGTCATGATCCATGGTTTGGAGGGACTATATGAAATGTTGGTACAAAAGCTGTACTTCACAGGTGGTTATGAAATGCTGTAGTATAAATTGCATCTGTTCTAATTACAGCGTTGTGATTTGTAAAGAGAAGTGACCATTAAATAAGTTGTGCCATTGCTACTTTTGGCAACTGGCAAGCTGTCAAAGGAACAAACAGCATTGTGGAAATGGAAATGGCTTCAGGTGCATCAGGATAGACTATGTGGATAAAGTACTATTCTGCATTGTACAACTTTGAAAGGCTACCATTTTGAAAACGGAAGCAATTTTTTCCTTGAAGTTCAGCTCAGTCATCTGTTCGGTGGTTTTGAATATTTGGCTGATTGATCAGTTTCTGATTTTCTCCAAACCACTAATGGATTCTGCTAAGAAGGATTTGTTTACACAGCTGGCCAGCAGAATGTGAACTTGTTCATTTTAGGGTGACACGGTGGCACAGTGGTTAGCATTGCTGCCTCACAGTACCAGGGACCAGGGTTTAATTCCGGCCTCGGATCAATGTCTGTGTAGAGTTTGCACATTCTCTCCATGTCTGCGTGTGTTTCCTCCGGTTTCCTCCCACAGTTCAAAGATATGCGGGTTAGGTTAATTGGCCATACTAAAGTTTCCCCTTAGTATCAGGGAAATTAGTAGGGTAAATACGTGGGATTGCGAAGATGGGGCCTGGTTGGAATTGTGGTTGGTGCAGACTCGATGGGCCAAATGGCCTCTTTCGCTGTAGGGATTCTATGATCTGCTCAGATTGATGAATGTCTGAGAGGATAATTGGTTTTTAAGTCTCCATCAAGTAATATTTGTTTATTCTGACATATTTATGAGCTTTTCAAAGACTTCCAAATTCTATTATAGGATTTGTGAGTTTTGTTTATAATGGCACTTGTTAAGGGAGGTGGGGTGGGGGGTAGCGAGGTGCGGTGGCGGTGCTTGACGGAGTGAGGGGAAGGAAGTAAGTTAAGTGGAATGGGGTGGGTGAGGGGAGTAGGGAGGTCTCACTCCAATCTACAGAATTGGGCAGATGCCCCAGAGAATGGAGGCAGGCCTTGTAACCCGGATTCCTTGACATTGGCTTCCTTCCATCTCCATCTCGGGTCAGCTGCCGGAGCTGGGAGGCCCAACTCCAGGCCGCCCTTGACTGGCCAATGAAAATCCCGCCAGCTGCTGGCACCGCTGGGTAGGGGGCAGGATGGAGACATTGGGAAGTGTCCCAATTTCCACCTCAAACATGGATATCTGGTCCAATATCTCTTTGGAAACAGGGTGCGTCTGACACCAGGGCACCACCTCAGTGTGATCAGACCATGTACCCATCACAAATTTCAGATTAAAATCAAAGATTTATCTGTGCCAGGCACCATTTGACTGTTAAACAATATGAATAAATAATTTGCCAGCATACTCTACTGTTAAATAAACAAGTCGCCTACTATACTGATCTCTTCCTAGAAAAATAAATTGTCAAGTTCAACCACTGAATTCTGGTTTCATTGAATATGTTTGCAGTGTTCCACTATAATGACATGTTAATAAAGTCATCATCTCTGCCTGATGTTTAAATAAATAAGTAATGGTCACATCTTGCTCCTTGATCCTCTGAGTTCAAATTCTAACAGTGAAACGCCGCTCCTGAATATGCCAAGGGAGAATTGTGCAGTAACACAGCAATATTACATCACCAGAGGAATAATGTTAGAGACTCAACAGCACAAATGCCTCCAGGAAGTTTCCCTGTCCTTACTCCTGCCTTACCCTCAATGGTCTGAAGATTGGGTTGTGCTGGCATCTGAACTTGCATTCATTGGCTGCCTTAAAAACCTTGTGATGGATACTCGTGTCTCTCTGTACATCATAATGGCGGGATATGGGTCCCAGCGTATACCAGTGTTACACTGTACATCGTACTGGTGGGGTATGGGTCCCAGAGTATACCAAAGTTACACTGTACATCATACTGGTGGGGTATGGGTCCTAGAGTATACCAGTATTACACTGTACACCATACTGGCGGGGTATGGGTCCCAGAGTATACCAATTTTACACTGTACATCATACTGGTGGGGTATGGGTCCCAGCATATACCAGTGTTACACTGTACATCATACTGGCGGGGAATGGGTCCTAAAGTATACCAGTGTTACACTGTACATCATACTGGTGGGGTATGGGTCCCAGAGTATACCAGTGTTACACTGTACATCATACTGGCTGGGTATGGGTCCCAGAGTATACCAGTGTTACACTGTACATCATACTGGTGGGGTACGGGTCCCAGCATATACCAGTGTTACACTGTACATCATACTGGCGGGGAATGGGTCCTAAAGTATACCAATGTTACACTGTACATCATACTGGTGGGGTATGGGTCCCAGAGTATACCAGTATTACACTGTACATCATACTGGTGGGGTATGGGTCCCAGAGTATACCAATTTTACACTGTACATCATACTGGTGGGGTATGGGTCCTGGAGTATACCAGTGTTACACTGTACATCATACTGGTGGGGTATGGGTCCCAGAGTATACCAGTGTTACACTGTATATCATACTGGTGGTGTATGGGTCCCAGAGTATACCAGTGTTACACTGTATATCATACTGGTGGGGTATGGGTCCCAGCATATACCAATGTTACACTGTACATCATCCTGGTGGGGTCTGGGTCCTAGAGTATACCAGTATTACACAGTACATCAAACTGGCAGGGTATGGGTCCCAGAGTATACCAGTGTTACACTATACATCATACTGGTGGGGTATGGGTCCCAGAGTATACCAGTGTTACACTGTACATCGTACTGGTGGGGTATGGGTCCCAGCATATACCAGTGTTACACTGTACATCATACTGGTGGGGTATGGGTCCCAGAGTATACCAGTATTACACAGTACATCAAACTGGCAGGGTATGGGTCCCAGAGTATACCAGTGTTACACTGTACATCATACTGGTGGGGTATGGGTCCCAGAGTATACCAGTGTTACACTGTACATCATACTGGTAGGGTATGGGTCCCAGCATATACCAGTGTTACACTGTACATCATACTGGCGGGGTATGGGTCCCAGAGTATACCAGTGTTACACTGTACATCATACTGGTGGGGTAAAGGTCCCAGAGTATACCAGTATTACACTGTATATCGTACTGGTGGGGTATGGGTCCCAGAGTATACCAATGTTACACTGTACATCATACTGGCGGGATATGGGTCCCAGAGTATACTAGTGTTACACTGTACATCATACTGGTGGGGTATGGGTCCCAGCATATACCAGTGTTACACTGTACATCATACTGGCGGGGAATGGATCCTAGAGTATACCAATGTTACACTGTACATCATACTGGTGGGGTATGGGTCCTGGAGTATACCAGTGTTACACTGTATATCATACTGGTGGGGTATGGGTCCCAGAGTATACCAGTATTACACTGTATATCATACTGGTGGGGTATGGGTCCCAGCATATACCAGTGTTACTCTGTATATCATACTGGTGGGGTATGGGTCCCAGAGTATACCAGTGTTACAGTGTACATCATACTGGCGGGGTATGGGTCCCAGAGTATACCAGTGTTACACTGTACATCATACTGGTGGGGTATGGGTCTCAGAGCATAGCAGTGTTACACTGTACATCATACTGGCTGGGTATGGGTCCTAGAGTATACCAGTGTTACACTGTACATCATACTGGTGGGGTATGGGTCCCAGCGTATACCAATGTTACACTGTACATCATACTGGTGGGGTATGGGTCCCAGAGTATACCAGTGTTACACTGTACATCATACTGGTGGGGTATGGGTCTCAGAGTATACCAGTGTTACACTGTACATCATACTGGTGGGGTATGGGTCCCAGAGTATACCAGTGTTACACTGTACATCATACTGGTGGGGTATGGGTCCCAGAGTATACCAGTGTTACACTGTACATCATACTGGTGGGGTATGGGTATATACCAGCGTTGAACCTATGCATTGACAGGGAAGGTAAGGATTGTAAATAGGCTGGAAGGACATGATCTCTACAAGAGCAGCTTTCTGCCAATTACAAATATTTTGAAGATTTTCTGATTGTTCAGACAATTTATTTTCCTCCCACACACACAGAGATCTCTTGCTGGCAATTCAGTCAAGTTTTGAGGGGAGAATATCCAAGTTGTCATTCTCCACCAGGTCTCCATTGCTAGGAAATGAGGAACATCCTCAAATTTTCAGAGAATCCGAGGAAACTTCTAGATTGCAATTCCCCTGCCCTGAAGCCCATTGTGACCCAATCACTGACCCTACTGAGCACTCCACCTTGTAGTTCTCAACCCACACTTTTTCATTCTTTCACACCCTACCCTGTTGTGCTGTAGAATAGAATCTTAGAATCCCTACAGTACAGAGTCTGTACCGACCACAGTCCCACCCAGGCCATTTGAACTCCACTGAGTCCAAACTGTTTCCCCTTAGTATCAGGGATTCTATGATTTAACAACATCCAGCACAAAACAAAACTGCACTAAAACCTTTAAGTTAAATGTTTCAACTTTAAAATTAAGATACATTATTTTGATATAAAGTTACAATTCCCGTGAGAATGGGAAGAATGTGAAATTTGTTGCGTTAATTTGAAATTGTTTTGAAAGTGTTTAGTTGGATAATCTTGCAGTGAAAGAATTATTCCTTACAATGTTGCTGCTGGCTGCCATTATAATTGTTTGTTTGTAGCGAGTCCTATGTTACGGTTTTCCTGTCTTCACTCTCTCCCTTGCCACACAGAAACAGCCCAGCCACTGCTGCAATTAATATCAGCAGTCAGCAATAAAGTTGTCAGCGCCCAAGGCTGATGGAGGTGAAAGCACCTTTGTGGTATTATTAAGAATAACTGCTGTCTGGGCTTGTGGAATGGGTAGAGTACAATCCTTAGCTTCGAACAGCTGCACAAATTGCCATCCATTTGGTATCAGACACTGGGAGCTCAACATCAGAATTCCACATAGACTCATACAGCACAGAAGGAGCCCATCGAGTCTGGAATTTTACCGGCACCCCAGTCCCGGAATTGGGGCGTGCGAGACTCACAGAACGGAATTCTCCGTTGGCCTCGGGCGGGATTTTACGAGCCTTGTCCGAGCAAGGTTGTAAAATCCCGGCCTAAGGGCGGAATTTTTCTGTCCTGCCTGCCACAGGAATCTTAGCAGGCAGGGCACGGACCATGCAAATGTCTGTTGACCTCGGACGGGATCTTTCGGCCTTGGGGCGAGCGTGGCCGGAAAATCATGCTAAATCTACACTCATCCCACTTTCCAGCACTTGGCTCATAGCCTTGAATGTTATGATATTTCAAGGGCTCACCCAAATACACTTTAAAGTTATGAGGTTTCCTGTCTCTACTACCCTCCCAGGCATTGCATTGAAGACTCCCATCATCCTTTGGGTGAAAAAATGTTTCCTCAGATCCCCACTAAACCTTCTGCCCCTCACCTTAAAATTATTAAACTCGTTACTGATCGTTCAACTAAGGGGAACAGCTGCTTCTTATCCATTCTGTCCAAACCCCTCATAATCTTATACATCTCAATCAGGTCTCCCCTCAGCCTTCTCTGCTCCAAAGAAAGCAACCCCAGCCTATCCAACCTCTCTTCACAACTCAAATGTTCCATCTCAGGCAACACCATAGGATCATAGAATCCCTACAATGCAAAATGAGGCCATTCGGCCCATCCTGCCTGCACCGACAACAATCCCACGCAGGGCCTGTCCCCATAACCCCATGAAGTTATGTTGCTAACCCCCTGACACTAAGAGGCAATTTAGCATGGTCAATTAAGCTAACCTGCACATCTTTGGACTGTGGGAGGAAACTGGAGAACCCGGAGGAAACTCATGCAGACACGGGGAGAATACGCAAACTCCACACACACAGGGACCCAAAGGCTGGAAATGAACCTGGGTCCCTGGCACTGTGAGGCAGCAGTGGTAACCATTGTGCCACCGTGCCGACCTATCAACCAACTCATTAAGAATTCAAGCACCATTATCACAATTTCTTAACCAACAATTTACATTTGGTTATCAGAATATATAGTCAGTAAAATATTTAATATCGATATTCCCTATCTTTTGATTTATTCAAAACTTTGGCAGGCAAATCTTTATGAAAGGGATTAAGCACTGTGGAAACATTAAATCCTTACTCTGCTGTGATAATAAGACACCCAATAATATTATAATTGGCCATAATTAGCCAATAACAAAATCATAAGCAACTTGAGTAAATACTTCAGATGTGAAGTTTCAATAATATAATGGGCTTTGTGGGGTGGTATGATTTATTATTAAGTCTGATGTTGGAGAGAGGATCTGAGTGAGTGGGAGGACTGCAACTCCCTTCTTTCCCAGTTGGTATACACTGAATGTAGGTTCCTGTTTTAATTTAGCTGCAGGTTCCTGTTTTAATTTAGCTGCAGGCCCATCAGGGGTAATTACCTGTAGTCGCTCCAGATCTTGTCCAGAATTTGTGGATTGCCTTTTTAAAAATTCCGTGTGGTGTTTGCATTCCTACAGAAGATGTTGAGGTGTGTCCAGTTCTGAGTATTCTCTCTCAGAGAAATCGGATCAGGCCTTGATGCAATTTGCAGCGAGATCTTGTGCCTCAGTCAATAGTGACCCGTCTCTGAGTTCAGAAGTTCAAGTAGCTCTCCAGGGCACATTGGTTACAGAAGGAGTGCTCATGGTGCAGTTAAACAGCTCGATAGTCAGTCCGCATTAAAACGATCCCACAAAGGGGGGTGATGGGGGTGGGGAACATGTGTGTGAAGCTGTGACACAAACAATTCACAAGCAAAAACAAACTAGACAACAAATAGAGTTTTAATGAGACTGTGTAACTTGCAGAACCATAGAATCCCTACAGTACAGAGGGAGGCCATTCAGCCCATCAAGTCTGCACCAACTCTCTGGTAGATCATCCTACTCAGGTCCACCCCTCACAATCCCCATCCCCAAACCCTACACATTTACCATGGCTAATCCACCTAACCCACACATTTTTGGACACTAAGGGCAATTTAGAATGGTCAATCCCCCATCTAACCTGCACACCTTTGGATAGTAAAGGGCAATTTAACATGGCCAGTCTATCTAAGGTGTCCATCTCTAGACACTAAGGGGCAATTTAGCACAACCAAACCAACTAATGTGCTCACTTCACCTACACACTAGTGGACTGACGTCTGCCTAGAAATCTGTGGGATCTTGCTTGGCCATGCTTGCCATTTATCATGCAGTGTATTGTGTTCGATCATCAGTTTCTTGTCAATTTCACGTGTGCTTCATGTTAATTCTGAATGTTAGAATATAAGATAGATTTTGTAAATTTTTTTAAACTTTCCTGACCTTGTATGATAGTGTCTCTTTTGGTTTGTTTAAAACTGTGTTGTGGCTTCATTCTCTTAGTAAGTACCTGTGATCTCAAGCGTTGTAAACAAAACGTTACTGGTCCTTAACCGGATCATAACACCAAAATGTTTTACAGCCAGCTCAGTACTTTTGAAGTGTGGTCACCAAGATTCCTTTGAATTGATGTTTCAGAGCGAGCTGGTGATTTGCTTAGGTGCACAACCTCTTCCAATTCATCTGTGCAGCCACCCTAGTTTAAAGCGGCCAACCTGTTCCCAGCCTGCACTGGGACTGTCAGGCTGCTGTGTGGCCATGCATGTTCCGGGCAACGTTACTTGTTTCCGTTGTAATGTTGGAAGTATCACAGCTGATCTGCATGCAGCAGACTCCCCCAAACAACAGTGAGATAATGAACAATTCATCAATCTTTGTGGCGGCACGGTGGCACAGTGGTTAGCACAGCATCAGGGACCCAGGTTTGATTCCCGGCTTGGGTCACTGTCTGTGCGGAGTCTGCACGTTCTCCCGATGTCTGCATGCGTTTCCTCCGGGTGCTCCGGTTTTCTCCTATAGTCCGAAAGGCGTGCTGGTTAGGTGGATTGGCCATGCGAAATTCTTCCTCAGTGTGCCCGAACAGGCGTTGAAGTATGGCGACGAGGGGATTTTCACAGTAACTTCATTGCAATGTTAATGTAAGCCTACTTGTGACTAATAAATAAACTTTACTTTTAACTTTAATATAGCGATGTCAATATTCTTTTTCATTCTCAGGCTGTGGGCATCACTGGTAAAACTGGAATTTATTGTCCATCTCTAATTACCCAGAGAAAATGGTAGTGGGCTTTCTCAATGAACCACTGCAAGCGAATACATTTGAGTGGCTTGCTAGGCTGCTTCAGAGAGTAGCCAACAATGGTTTTGTGGGACTGGAGCCACCTGTAGTTCAGGCTGGGTAAAGGTGGCATGTTTCCAACATTAAAAGACATTAATGAAGCAATTGGATGTTTATGACAATTGGGCAATTTTATGGTGACTTTTATTGATTTTCAAATTGCGCTCCACAGATAAGATACGCCACAGTTATCTGGAAAACCGACATCCGTGAAAGGATTGTGTTTCTGCCTAGCCCGATTCCCACTCTTTGTCCCTGTAATAAGTCTTTGGAAGCAGGAGTCTCTTCACCAAAATCCCTTTATTTACAAGTCTGACAACTGCATACAGAGTGCTTTCAGTTGACAGGCTACACTCGGAGTCCCAGAGGAACCGACACTCCTGGTTAAATACAAAGCAAGAGGCTCCCTCATCGGCCCATCAATTTGGCCCCTAATCAGGGAGTTCATATGCTAACAGGCCAACCTCAATTAACTGATTAAAGTCATTGCAGTCCCCTAAAGAGTTAAAAACCCTGCCCTTTAACACTGTCTAAAGGTGTCTCGGGCTTCATATGTCAAGACGTATTGAGTGCCGTTTGGAGCTGAACACATCACCGTCAGACGCAGCAGGAACAGAATCAAATCTGGGCCCGGGTTTCTCTCATCGAATGAATCTGCTCAGTTATGTGACACAACGTTTAAAATGTCAAGACCAAGCGGATTTACTGAGACACGGTACGGGAAAGATTGAGAAACGACCCCGTCGCACCTCTATTATTTTCTGTTGACCCCTGTCTGTAGCGGGATTACTTCTGACTCCAGAAAACCAGGCAGGTTTAAAGCATTAGTATCGGAGGTGAAGGTTGGAGGTTTTTCTGTGTTGGAGAAAATTGCAAATGATATGTTGAAAGGGAATTTAATCTTAGAAGAATCTTATTTCAGTGGAAAAGAATGGACGAGGATTTTTTTTCTTAAGGCTCCAGGTAGAGTCAATGCAATTCTTCAAAGAAACCCATGTTGGAGCGTAGATATCGCTGGGAAAGACAGCATTTGTCAGCCTTGTTACGTTCAGCTTTGATGCGACAGTGTGACTAACTCAGGGAGCAGTAGTCGACTCTGTTGGGTTTGAGACAGGAGTCAAATCTAGACCAGTCCAAATGAGAATGGCAGATTTCTGATCTGGAGGATTTTAGCTATGAGGAGAGGTTGGATAAACTCGGTTTGTTCTCACTGGAACGACAGAGTTTGAGGGGTGACCTGATAGAGGTCTACAAGATTATGAGTGGCATGGACAGAGTGGATTGTCAGGTGCTCTTTCCTAAGGTAGAAACATCAAGTATTAGAGGACATAGGTTTAAGGTGCGTGGGGAAAAGTTTAGAGGAGATGTGCGAGGTAAGTTTTTTACAGAGGGTGGTGAATGTCTGGAACGCGCTGCCCGGGGAGGGGGTGGGAGCAGGTACGATAGCAGCATTTAAGGGGCAACTAGACAAGTACATGAATAGGATGGGAATGGAAGGATACGGACTCCGTAAGTGCAAACAGTTTTAATTTAGGCAGGCATCATGATCGGCACAGGCTTGGAGGGTCGAAGGGCCTGTTCCTGTGCTGTTCTTTTCTTTGTTCTTTCTTTGTCCTTTCTTTCTCTCAAAAATGTTCATGGATCTGTCGGGATTTTATGTGGACCCGGCAGCTTCTGGGTGACTTTTATGAATATCTGCATTTTAATACCAGTTCATTTTGTATCCAAATTCTCAAGCTAGCATGGTGGCAGTCATGACCCAGACCTTCCTGTGGCTTGCCAGTTTAACTCACCATCTTGCTCTCATGCCCACAAGTCCATCCTCGGCCTGCTGCAATGTTCCAGTGAAACCCAACGCAAACTGGAGAAACAATACCTCCTCTTCCGATAGACACTTTACAGCCTTCTGGACTCAACATGGAGTTCAACAACTTCAGACCATGAACTCTCCCCTCCATCTTGACTCCCTTTTTAATCTTTTTTTGTTCCAATACTCCTTCTCCCTCCCGCAGAGAACCATCTACCACTTGCTTTCACAGAGCACTGACCCTTGTCCTGCTATTAACGCACTCTGCTATCTTACCTTTATGCCACTGTTAGCACCTTCTTTAGTCTTTAACACTACCATTAACACTCCCTTTGAACATAAGAACATAAGAACTAGGAGCAGGAGTAGGCCATCTGGCCCCTCGAGCCTGCTCCGCCATTCAGTAAGATCATGGCTGATCTTTTTGTGGACTCAGCTCCACTTACCTGCCCACTCAACCCTTAATTCCTTTACTGTTCAAAAATGTATCTATCCTTCCTTAAAAACATTCAATGAGGTAGCCTCAACTGCTTCTCTGGGCAGAGAATTCCACAGATTCACAACCCTTTGGCTGAAGAGGTTCCTCCTCAACTCAGTCCTAAATCTGCTCCCCCTTATTTTGAGGCCATGCCCCTTAGTTCCACCTGCCATGGAAACAACTTCCCTGCTTCTATCTTATCTATTCCCTTCATAATCTTATATGTTTCTATAAGATCTCCCCTCATTCTTCTGAATTCCAATGAGTATAGTCCCAGTCTACTCAGTCTCTCCTCATAAGCCAACCCTCTCAACTCCGGAATCAACCTAGTGAATCTCCTCTGCACCCCCTCCAGTGCCAATATATGCTTTCTCAAGTAAGGAGACCAAAACTGTACACAGTACTCCAGGTGTGGCCTCACCAGCACCTTATACAGCTGCAACATAACCTCACTGTTTTTAAACTCCATCCGTCTAGCAATGAAGGACAAAATTCCATTTGCCTTCTTAATTACCTGCTGCACCTGCAAACCAACTTTTTGTGATTCATGCACAAGGACATGTGTCCATGACATCTTTGTCAAATCTGTCCTGAGCTCCCACCTATTCCCAATCTATTTCACTCCACCTGCTCCACCCCCTCTTATACAGTACAAAATCCATCACATTTCTTCCCTATTTAACTCCGAAGAAGAGTTATACAAACTCAACATGTCACGTGGAATTTTACTGGCACGTCTGCCCGAGAATCGTATGACCCTGCCCGAGGCCAACAGAAAATGCTGTTCTCCAAGCCTTTCCTGCCCCTGGAGTCGAGGCGGGCATGTTGGTAAAATTCTGGCTGTTAACTCTGTTTCCCCCTCCCTGGATATGCCAGACATGCTGGGTTTTTCCACCATTTTCTGCTTTTATTTCAGGTTTCAGCAGTATTTTGCTGTTATGTTGCAGTGGGATTTGAACTCACTTTCTCTGGATTATGAGTCTAGGTATCTCGATTACTGGTCCTGCAGCTTAGCCTTACTTTACTCTTTATCTAGTTTCAATATCTCTATACCAAGAAGGTGGAAAATCAAACAGGCTCTATAATTCTATCAACCTCCAGGGAACTGGAATAGACTTAGAAATGTACAAGTGATCATTCAAGCCATGGGGCTATGGGCAGAGACCAGAACAGTGGAATGCCCTCTTCATAGAATCATACAATCCCTACAGTGCAGAAGGAGGCCATTCAGCCCATTGAGCCTGCACCAACAACAATCCCACCCAGGTCCTATCCCTGTAACTCCACACATTTACCCTGCAAATCCCTCAATACTAAGGGACAATTTTGTATGACCAATTCACCTAACATTTTAATTCACCTAACCTCTTGTAGAATCATAGAATCCTTACAGTGCAGAAGGAGGCCATTCAGCCCATTGAGTCTGCACCAACCACAATCCCACCCAGACCCTATTCCCGTAACCCCACATATTTACCTTGCTAATCCCCCTGACACTAGGGGCAATTTAGCGTGGCCAATCAACCTAACCTGCATATCTTTGGACTATATAGTAGAAGGAGTGGTGACCATCAAGGGTCATCACTCTTTATTAACTATTTATTAACTGAGAACTATTTACAGAGAGTGAGAATGATGCTAACAATTGCTTTGACTCCAGTCCTGGACTGCCTGAGAGCCCATGCTCAGCCCAGGTTTCACCCGCTTTAGCCCGATTGGCTGAACAGGTTACATGAACTTCTGAAGCCACGCCCCTTAAAGGGACTCACTCCTACACTCTCTAACATAGTCAACCCAATGGCCTTCTCCACTACTGCAAATCACCATGGGGGCTGGAGGGGGGAATCCAAACTTATTTGGCCACTTCTTTCAATTGTCACCTCTGAACAGTTGTAAATTGCACACTTCCTTTATCAATGTATTCTAAATTTCACGACATTTAGCACAGAGGGGAAATCAAACCTTCTCCCTCCCCTGAACCTCAGCTTAATAAAATATTATTAATCCAGGTAAATTCCAGGTAAAACAATATTCGGCCCATAGCTTCTGATCAGAGTGTGAAGCCTTGGGGCGATTCTCCCAAAAAAGTTCAAAGTGCTGAACTTTTTCAGCACAGGCAGAAAAAGTTCTGGCAGAGGGCCAGCACGGATATGAGGGGCCAAATGGCCTCTTTCTATATGGTAACCATTGTATGATTTGACAATAAACTAAGGAACATTGTTGTGCTGAGAATTAGAACATATTTCCAACCAGATGCAATGAAAATAGATGGAGCATTTATAAAAATTAAATTTGTTGTTTCCTGACAACAAATCAGGATGAGGGTGAAGATAATCTGAGCAGCTGGGACCCTGTACGTGGATGAACCAAAAGGTGGAACAGGAATGTGGGAATGACCTCTGCTTTCAGATTAACACTGGGGCTGGAATTCTCCCGTCCCGCCCGGCACGAGAATTGTAGCGGGCGAGGGGTGGACCATGAAACAGTCCATTGACCTCGGGCGGAATTCTCCGGTTCTGAGGCGAGTGCAGCCGGAGAATCCCGGCCCTGTAAAGTGAAACAGGGGCTTTTAATGGTGAAAAGTGACACACATTCCAGCAAAACTTATTATTACCTTTCAGCTCTGAGAGTTTGGTGAAAATCTAGCCCTGACAAGGGTGCGAGGTTTCTCCTCCATCTGTTGGATATGGATCACATTGTGTGAAATGAGTTTCGGCACGTGAGCATGCCCTTTTGCTGGAATCTGAGCCGGGTTTAGGGTTTGGTCGATATTGAGCAATGTTGGTAGAAGTTCATAGAGTCATAGAGGTTTACAGCATGGAAGCAGCCCCTTCGGCCCAACTTGTCCATGCCGCCCAGTTTTTACCACTAAGCTAAGTGCCCGCCTTTGGCCCATATCCCTCGATACCCATGTAACCAAATGCTTTTTAAAAGACAAAATTGTACCCGTCTCTACTACTGCCTCTGCAGCTTGTTCCAAACACTCACCACCCTCTGTGTGAAAATTTCCCCCTCTGGACCCTTCTGTATCTCTCCCCTCTCACCTTAAATCTATGCCTTCTAGTTTTAGACTCCCCTATCTTTGGGAAAAGACTATCTATCTTATCTATGTCCCTCATTATTTTATGGACCTCCATAAGATCACCCCTAAGCCTTCCACGCTCCAGGGAAAAAAGTCCCAATCTATCCAGTCTCTCCTTATAACTCAAACCATCAAGTCCTGGTAGCATCCTAGTAAATCTTTTCAATGTGGGCAATGGATGTGAAGAAGTTTTGACGACTCCCCCACCACTGCTTTCGCATGTACGTGGTGCATGGGAGGGACTACAAGTTTTGAGAAGTCCCATTAAGTGGTACAAGTCCTAATCTCGTGCTGTTAGCAATCATCTCCTGGTTTTTTAACGGTCACTTGTTACATGACCCCTGTGATTTCTAACATGTAGCTCACTCTCCCATAAGCACCCAATATGTGCAAGCAATAATTCTTCACCACCCAATGTACCACCCATAGCCCAGCCGTCCCCCACCCTCCAACCCATTGGACAGCTTTCTACCAACATTATGGCACCAAGAAGGCGCTGGAAAATACATCAGGGTCAACGGCAGCCAAATTGGGTGAGCGCAAAGCCCATTGAACTGACTTAGATTAAAGTGGTTAGCACTGCTGCCACTCAGCGCCAGGGACCCTGGTTCGATTCCGGCCTTGGGTAACTGTGTGCGTGGAATTTCCTCCCACAGTCCAAAGATTAGGGGGATTGGCTATGCTAAATTGCCCCTTAGTGTCCAAAGATATATTGGTGAAGTGGATTAGCCATGGTAAATACATGGGGTTACGGGGATAGGGTGATGGTGTGGGCCTGGGTAAGATGTTCTTTCAGAGAATTGGTGCACTGTAGGGATTCTATAGGTTCTATGAATATCAGATTACCTAATCATTGAGAATGACATTGTAAATAAGAACATAACAATGTAAGGAATGTTGCAGTAGGCCATACAGCCTATCAGACCTACTCCACTTTTTAATACAAATATTGTTTAATATCTACATCATCTCCACTTTTCTGACCTATCCCAAGACTGACCTTACAGCCCAAAAATGTATTGATCTCAGTCTTGACTCCACTCAGCTATCGAAGATCCATAGTTCACTGGCATAGAGAATCGCAAAGATCCACAACTCTATGAGGGAAAAGAACTTCACCTCCTCTCAGTCCTAAATGACCAACCCTTTATCCCGAGACTGTGACTTGTAGCTTTATTCTCTTCAGCCAGGAAAATAGCTCTAAGTATCTACCCTGTCGAGCCCTCTGAATGGGATCACCACTCATTCTTCTAACGCCCAGAGAGTATCGGCCTAGTCTACTCAATGGGGAACCATACTGCTGAAGCTTTCTCCTGGCTGGTAACCCGAAGCAAAATTGTAAATACTGGCTGGAATTTTACTGCCCCGCCCACCACGGGAATTGGAGGGAGCGAGGTGGCGGACCATGGTAAAGTCTGCTGACCTCTGGCGGGATTTTATGGCGTTGGGACGAACGAGGCCGTAAAACCTGGCCCATATCTCAAAGGGTTGGAAATCCTGAGGAGAGGTGATCTTCGATGAGTACATTTGTGATGAAGGTACACAAATTTGGAAGAATTCTTCCTCCGTGATTTTGGGTTGAGCGATGGAAAAAATTGACAGAAGATAATTACTGAGAAGCGCGCATCTTATTACTGTTCAACTTTGCTTCGGTGACTTGAAGATTAAAACTCAGTTCTGTGATGCGAGATTTTGTGGGAAAGGAGAGGGAAGGCAAAACGGAATAATTGGAATGATAAGCTGTCGGGTGGGAGACAATGAGAAGACTGTAATATTAGTCTAACACTATTGAATTTCCCTGACAGCAGGCTGGCCTTGTTCAGTCCACCAGAACCAATTTTGTTGGCTCTGTCAATTGTGCTGCCAGCAGCTGACATTTCCTCGCTGATGTACCCAGCAAACTGCATCCCATTACTCCACTCTCATCACTGAATATCGCACCTACATGCAGTTCAACACACATCTGACAAGGTACCGTCTCTCCTTTGCAGCATAATGTTTTTGTTTATGAGATGTTAAATCATCTGATTTAGAGTTCTCGTTGCTTCAGCAGCTTTGGACTCAGACCTTGTGTTTGTTTGAACAGTACAGGGCAAATAGGTGCAGAATTTTAGCCTCGTAGTAGGCCATTTGACCCATCGCAGCTGTGTTGGCTCTTTGGAAGAGCTACCACCTTCGTCCCACTCCCCCCCCTCTCTTTCTCCATAAACTCTTGGGGTGGAATTTTCCCCTCTTGCCCGCCATGAGAATCGGAGCGGGTGGACCATGCAAAGGTCCGTTGACCTCGGGTGGAAAGTTCTGGCCTTGGGGTGAGCGTGGCTGGAAAATCCTGCCCATGATTCCTGCTCTCAAATGCAGACTCGAAGGACCTCTTCAGCAATGTATGATTCTATGAAATATGAATTATGGATTTGAAAGGCAGTAACGGGATTTGAAAGAAGAATGTAACCCATGTTAAAAAACAATGGAGAGGGTCAATGGGATGAATGGCCTCCTCCTGTTCCATAAATGTAAATGACTCTATGAGGTGTTAGGTTGTTATAATATCATTTTATTTACTGAACAAAACACAAGTCACCAATTGCTCGTAAGAGATTGGGTCAACATGTTGTGGGTTCGTTTGTTAAGACGAGACACATGGTATACATTGATATAAAGCTTGGAGAATCAGAGTTGAGCGCGTGTGCTCTGCTCCAAGCAAAAATGAAACTGAGACTGGATCACATGATATATTCCCTCCTTATGATGTCATGCTGGTATCCCTTAAAGGTACCTCACAACATGAGGAGCCCCCAAAACCTTCTTTTCAAGCATTTGCCCAGTCCTCTTTTGAAAATTATTATTGAATGTCCTTCCATTATCTTTTCAGGCTGTACATTCCAGTTTGTGGCAAGTCGCTGAGTGAACTAAATTCTCATCTACCTGCTGGCAATTTTGTCAATTATCTCTAATCAGTATCC
Organism: Mustelus asterias; assembly: GCF_964213995.1. Taxonomy (NCBI): domain Eukaryota; kingdom Metazoa; phylum Chordata; class Chondrichthyes; order Carcharhiniformes; family Triakidae; genus Mustelus; species Mustelus asterias. The sequence continues at coordinate 47,448,768 of NC_135812.1, read as the reverse complement.
TCTGGTTCCCAACCCTCCAGCCAGTAGAAACAGTTTTGCTCAATCTAGTCCACCGTAGGTTTAAGCATTTCCATTAAGTCTCCCCTCAAGCTTCTCTCCGGTGAAAAGAGAAATCCCAATTTCTCTTGTAGTCCCTCCATGGAACTTATACCTTAGGTGAATGACCTTCCTCTGGGGAGAATCTGGTGAATTGGCGCAATGACAATAATCTCTCCCTCATTGTCAGCAAAACGAAGGAGATAGTTATCGACTTTAGGAGGCTCAGTGGAGGACATGCCCCTGTCTACATCAACAGGGATGAAGTGGAAATGGTTAAGTGCCTCAAATTGTCAGTGTGGCTCCCATTTCACATGACTTAGCTAGAAGTGTGGCAGAAATTCCAGTTACTAGTGTAAATCATACAGTGATGGAGCATCTCTGAGGAAAGTCCAAGCCACTATTCTCAGTGTGTCTTCCCTTCCTTCATTCTCTCCAGTCACCTTGTCCCCTGAGCTGAAGGTGTTGACTCCTGCTAGGGCCAGGGCTCCCCAAGCTGTAGGTCTGGACTCCTCTAGGGCTTGCGAGGTGAGATTTTGAGCTCCGAAGCAACAATGGCAGGCATGGAGCTCGCTCTGAGTTTTGATAACTGCGAGGCTGTTTGAAATGTTCTTTTTCTGTTGGTGGACATGGCTTCATCATTTGTTCTCTGAGGTCCCAATTGCTGCAACAACCAGAGCCTGTGAAAAGGCGACACTTTGTGTTTTTCAGTAGATTAAAACCCCCTCCTCCTGCTGAACAACTCTAACCACCCTCCTTACAGTGCCCTCCAGTCGCCAAACCACACCCCCCAACTCCCAGTATTCCCGTCACTCAGCAACCCCCCACAACCCCTCGCTCAACACACCTCCTCAGTGCTCAACAACGATCATACCATGCCCCACCCCCACCACCAACCACCCATCCCCCACCCCCTCCCCCCCGCCACCAGCAGGTCAACCACTTACCCACCCCTGGGGTCACATGAAGAATGAGTTGGGACCACAGCGGAAAAAGTTTCATAAAATCCCTGCAGTGCAGAATGAAGCCATTCGGCCTATCAAGTCTGCACCGGATCTATCAAAGTGTAGAAGGAGGCCTGCACTGACAACAATGCCATCCAGGCCCTATGCCCATAACCACATGTATTTACCCTGTTAATCAATCCCCCTGACACTAAGGGGCAATTTAGCATGGCCAATCAACCCAACCTGCACATCTTTGGAGTACAGAAGAAACCGGAGCACCCAGGGGAGACCCACAGACACGAGGAGAACATGAAAACTTCACACAGTCACCAGAGGCCGGAATTCAACCCGGGTTCCTGGCGCTTTGAGGCAGCAATGCTAACCACTGTGCCACCATGCTGCTCACAACCCTGATAGAGTATCTTACACAGGCCCTATCCCTGTAACTTCGCACATTTACCGTGGCTAATCCACCTAATCTACACATATTTGGACACTATTGGGCAATTTAGCATTGGCCAATCCATCTTTTGCACATCTTTGGATTGTGGAAGGGAAACCAGAGAAAATGGGAGGAAACTCACGCAGACACGGAGAGAACATGCAAACATCACACAGACAGTGACCTGAGGTCGTAATTGAACCGAGATTGTGAGGCAGCAGTGCTAACCACTGTGCCACGCCATTGGGAAGTATTGGGTTAAGGTGCAGTCTCATTGTGCTTTCTAGCTCGCCCGTGTAGCAATTGCTTTTCTGAGCTCAGTGAGTGTTGGCAGGCTGGAAAATTGAGGGAGATACAATGGATGAGTTCACCTCTGAACTTTCTTCTCCAAAATAGACACCTGATTCATAAAATCTGTAAAATTATGTGACACAACAGATCATGTTTGACATTCCATGAAGTGAAATACAATTCAATTTCTTTGGTTATTGTGCATGAGATATCTCAGTACAATTGTCATGAATGATTATATTTACAAGGTGCGTGTATATTTATGTCAAATATTCTGTGGTGGGTAAAGTCCCAGGGGTTTGACACTGGTCAAAGCCCCTCAATACCAAGGCAGAAGGATCTTGGGCTGTGGCCATTTTCCCACTGGGGCTTTGCAGTAGCTGTCCCAAGCTTCGATCTGAAAGCAAAATACTACGGATGCTGGGAATTGGAAATAAGAACAGGAAATGCTGGATAAACTCAGCCAAACCTGTGGAGAGAGGAAACTGAGTTCACGGTCAAAACTTTCTGTCCTTGGCCGCGGCTGGGATTTTCCAGTGGAGTTTTGGCCGGAACGCCAGATTTTCTGTTCTTGCACACAACGGGTCCCCCGCCAAGGGCAAGACTGGTAGGGCGGCATGGTGGCTAGGGCGGCATGGTGGCTAGGGCGGCATGGTGGCTAGGGCGGCATGGTGGCTAGGGTGGCACGGTGGCTAGGGCGGCATGGTGGCTAGGGCGGCACGGTGGCTAGGGTGGCACGGTGGCTAGGGCGGCATGGTGGCTAGGGTGGCACGGTGGCTAGGGCAGCATGGTGGCTAGGGTGGCATGGTGGCTAGGGTGGCACGGTGGCTAGGGCAGCATGGTGGCTAGGGTGGCATGGTGGCTAGGGTGGCATGGTGGCTAGGGTGGCACGGTGGCTAGGGCAGCATGGTGGCTAGGGTGGCATGGTGGCTAGGGTGGCATGGTGGCTAGGGTGGCACGGTGGCTAGGGCAGCATGGTGGCTAGGGTGGCACGGTGGCTAGGGCGGCATGGTGGCTAGGGTGGCACGGTGGCTAGGGCAGCATGGTGGCTAGGGTGGCACGGTGGCTAGGGCGGCATGGTGGCTAGGGCGGCACAGTGGCGCAGTGGTTAGCACTGCTGCCTCACAGCTCCAGGGACCCGGGTTCGATCCCAGCTTGGGTCACTGTGCGGAGTTTGCATGTTCTTCCTATGTCTGCGTGGGTTTCCTCTGAGTGCTCCGGCTTCCTCCCACAGTCCAAAAATGTGCTGGTTAGGTGCATTGGCCATGCTAAATTTTCCCTCAGAGTGTGGCGACTAGGGGATTTTCACAGTCACTATACTGCAGCGTTAATGTAAGTCGACTTGTGACTAATAAATAAACTTTAACTTTAACTTAGAATCCCTGCCCAATGTTTCAGGTCATGTCCATTCAATAGAGCTTCAGCTTCAGTGCTTCCCTCAGCGCGCAGGCACTGGAATGAGTCAGTCGTCAAAAGCACTGGAAAGTCAGAAAATTCCAGACACATCAGAGAGCATCTTTCACCGAGTTGACGGCCCTCCAGCAGCAGCTGATATTTATCTCAGCGTACATCTTCACGGAGCTGCTCAGACTGAACCTGTACTTAACCACACATATTTCCCAGGAGGAACTTTGGATATCATCCCAGACTGATTTTGCCTCTCCCTAACCCATTATGGTAAAATCTGAATGCTAACTTGGCACATTGTATCATCTAATTCAGCCTAGATCCATAGAATCCTTTGACCATAGGATCCCTGCAGTGCAGAAAGAGGCCATTCGGCCCATCTGCACTGACTCTCCAAAAGCACATCTTACCACATCCCCCCCCACCCCCCTCCCATGCCCTATCCCCGTAACCCCATCTAAGCTACACATCTTTGGACATTCAGGGATAAATTAGCATGGCCAATCCACCTAACCTGCACATCTTTGGACACTAAGGGGCAATTTAGCTTGGCCAATCCACCTAACCGGCACACCTTTGGACAGTTACAGGCAATCTAGCATGGCCAATCCACCTAACCTGCACATCTTGGGACTGTGGGAAGAAACCAGAGCATTTGGATGAAACCCACGCAGAAACAGGGAGAGGGTGCAAACAGGACTGCAGTTATGAAGGTTTATATATTGTTCCATTGAATGTGCTGGTGTTGGCGGCTCCTATTGTCATGTCCTGGGAGAAGCTATGCCAGAAGGTCTCGCATGACTACCCGTTCAATGGCCTTTCAAGGAGGGGGCAGAGAACCATGGGAAACGCCAGTTGCTGACATAGGGAATCGACAGCAGAATATAAAACCTTCTAGGGGAAGTTGATAAATTGGCATCATTCTGTGCTGCAAATTGCATCAATTCTATCCCAACAACAACAACCTGCATTGATATATTAGCCTGAAACATCCCACGTTCCTTCACAGGAGGATAATCAGATAAAAAATGAACACCGATTGAAAGAAGGGGACATTCAGACAGACAGCTGCTTGAAGAAATATATTTTCAGCAGCATCTTAAGCGAGGAAAGAAAGTAATTCTCGATTTGTGTATCGGGAGGCTTGGAATGATATCTGCCAACAATGTGCTGGACTAAAATAGCGATGGGCAATAGGTCAAAACTATAGGGACAGAGATTTCTTAACTGTATTTTACTTCTTTATTTTTGTTTTATTTATTTATTCGTGTCACAAGCTTACATTCACACTGCAGTGAAGTTACTGTGAAAATCCCCTAGTCGCCACACTAGGGAGAATTTAGCATGGCCAAAATGCACCTAACCAGCACGTCTTTCAGACTGTGGGAGGAAACCGGAGCACCCGGAGGAAACCCACGCAGACATGGGGAGAATATGCAAACTCCACACAGACCGTTACCCAAGCCGGAAATCAAACCCGGGTCCCTGGCGCTGTGAGGCAGTGGTACTAACCACTGCAGGGAGTTAGAGAGATAGGCGGGGATCTAGGCAGGTGTTGTTGGCTTTTCCACTGATCAAAATAATGGATGCCATACAGACTGATGTATTTTGTGCTTGAATTTCCAATAAATGGAGCGAGAGACCCTACTTGAGCCTCCCAGCAGTGTGAAAACACTCTTCAATTAAATTGGAGGGATTTCAGTTAGGCTCATTAATCAGTCAATTTATACCCATTATCCCTAATCCTACTACAATTTAGTGGTGGCTCAGGGATTTCATGGAGGTTGCATGGGACTCCCGTGCCCTCAGAAGGCAATCCAGCAAAATCTGTCAGGTTTGCCAGAGCCCCCTGTGTGCATCGGGGGTGGGGAGGGGGTGTGGGGGGTGATTCTTCGTGAGCAGACACTCTATGCCCAATTGATGGACCCAGCATCGAGGAGGTGGGCGGCTTTAGAAAACCACCCCCTGCCCTTACCTCTGACCCCCCCTTCCCCTTTCCAGTGCCTTCCCCTCCCCGCATCCCGTGAACCCCGTCACTCTTTCAGTCATTCACATGTGACCTGAGGTCCCTCTGTGATTCTGGGCCTTGAGTTGGTGCACTGCCATTAGCAGCCACTGCTCCTGCTGGTGGCATGAGGAGCTGCCAGCCACCTATCGGTGGCTCTTGCCCGCAACCTCAATCATAGGGAAGGCCCAATGGTGGCCAATTAGATGCCTGAAAGGCACGGGATTCTGCCAGACCTCTCAGATGTTTCCCACTGGAGCAGTGGAGGAGACCCTCATGGACTTTAAAAAAATCATGGACAATATCCTTGATCATTTTTTGCTATTTCCTCCTCATCGGCTGTCTGTATCCTGGTCAATGTCAATTCATAGAGAAACTGCATTATGAAAGCAAATTCAGTTACGTGTATCCCTTAAGACCATAGAACAATAAGAAATAGGAAGAGGAGTAGGCCGTTTGGCCCCTCAAGCCTGCTCCGCTGTTTAATAAGATCATGGCTGATCTACACTCACTAAGTCCATTTTCCTGCCTTATCTCCATAGCCCTTAATTCCCCGACTGACTAAAAACCTATCAATCTCACCCTGAAAATGTTCATAGACTCGGCCTCATTTCTCTCAAGATGGCGCTGGAGCGAGGCGACTTCTTGCAAGCTGTGCCCAGCATACCCTCTAATTCTATCTCTTATTCTCGTTGTTTGCTTCTAAAACTTCATTCTAACTCTTTTACATTCTGCACTCTCTCCTTTCCTTCTCTATGAACAGTATGCTTTGTCTGTATAGCATGCAAGAAACAATACTTTTCACTGTATACTAATACATGTGAAAATCATAAATCAAATCAAAAATCAAAAAATCCACAGCTTCCGGGGGTAAAGAATTTCAAAGTTCGCCACTCTTTGAGAGAAGAAATTCTTCCTCAAATCCTGAGCACCCCCTTATTCTGCGACTGTGCCCTCTGGTCCTCCCGTGAATGGAAATAACTTCCCAAACTTTACCCTGTGTAACCCCCTGAGAATCTTACATGTTTCAATCATATCTGTGTGGAGTTTGCATGTTCTCCCTGTGTCTACCTGTGGGTTTCCTCTGGGTGCTCTGGTTTCCTCCCATACTCCAAAGATGTGCAGGTTAGGTTGATTGGTCATGCTAAGTTGCCCGTTAGTGTTAGGGAGATTAGCAAATATGTGCAGTTATGGAGGTAGGGCTTGGGTGGGATTGTTGTTGGTGCAAAGTTGATGGGCTGAATGACTTCCTTCTGCACTGTAGGGATTCTATGACTCTATATCACCTCTCATTCTTCTGGACTCCAAGCAGTACACACCCAACTTGTTCAGTCTTTCCTCGTATAGCAATCCCTTCATACCCGGGATCATTCTAGTAAACCATCTCTGTGCTGTCTCCAATGATTGTATGACTTTCTTTAAATAAGGGAACCAAAACTGAACACAGTATTCTAAATGAGGCCTTATTTGTACCTTTAACAGCAACATAACATTGGAACAGAAGGAGGACATTCTATCCCTCAAGCTTTTATTGCTATTCAATTAGATCATGGCTGAACTATACTTCAATCTGTTCGCCCATCTGTGGTCCATATGCTTTGATACATTACAGAACAAAACTATCCAACTCAGGGTTGCTTGAACCTTTTTAAGAGACCGTTGACATTTAAAGCGAAATCTGAACATCCTGCGATTGACTGACAGAACTACGCCACAGGTTTCAAGTTTTTATTTATACAAATACAAATTTTATTGCATATAAAAATAATTAAGCAAAGCAAGCACTCCCAACTTAATGCTGGCTTATAACTACTTACGTCACAAACTCGGTTCTACTTTTCATAACCCCCCTCCAACAGTTCCCTTACCATAGGTAATATTCAAGGTTCATTCATCTTTTCTGGGGTTAACCCAAAGGTACGCCACAGCCCCCTGGAATTTACTTTAATGTTCCTCAGTATTCCAACATTCGCCAAGGTATAAGATTCATAAGGTCTTTCCATTCGCTTTTGGCAAACCGACCCTCCAATGTTTCCTCAAAGGCTTCACGACTGTAATCTCCTTATCCTGGCTGCTGACAGATGTATAGTGCCCTTTTCACAGCCTTCCTATCTAACTCTGCTGACTGCTCTTTACCACAAGGCTCTATGAGGACCACTGTAGATTTAATCCTCTAGCTTCAATCCAGCCACGTCTTTCAGCTTCTTTCCCCCTCTTGAATTCCAAAATGAGCTTTAGTCCCCATCTGTATTCCGTGCAGTAAACGATAAACTTGTTACTTTAAAATCAGGCCTGAGTAACATTCACTTCCCTAGGGTCCCTCAACTCAGTGAGTTGTAGCCTTCTCAAAACCAAATCCGCAACTGCTTCTGTCTGTCCCCAAACTCAACTGCTTGCTTCAGTCAGCAAACACATAGAGATAAATCAAGGAAAGGAAACTTCCAAGCAGCACAGCCCATCTCCATGACAATGTGTCATGCCTTGAGATGTTCCAAAGCAGAAACGCAAACTAATTATGTTTTACCCTTAACACAACTCTTTGATTCTGTGACCTATATGAATCATTTATATCACTAATGGATATAATTGTCTTCTCTCCTGGCTCCTTGGTTCCTGTAAGAAATGCAAGAGATGAGTCGTCTGTTGTTTAAATTTACTCACTTCCAACTGTGACCTTGTAAGATAATCACAGGTTAGTCTTCTACTTAACCCCATGATTCCTAAAGCTGAAAGTTATATTCTAAAACACATGATTTATGAACTGAATATTTGCAACTGTATTAAAAATTCCAACTATCCCAGTATTCACAGATGTTTAATGAAGAGAGTTCCAGATTGCTATTACCCTTTGTTTGTAGAAGTGCTTCCTGATGTCATTCCTAAATGATTTGGTTCTGATTTTATGTTCTATTGTCCTTGATTCCTCCAGCAGAGGAAATAGTTCCTTTGTATCCAGCTTATAAAATCCTCACGATGCCCAGAAACATCTGGGTGGCACAGTGGTTAGCACTGCTGCCTTACAGCGCCAGGGACCCAGGTTCGATTCCAGCCTTGGGCCACTGTCTGTGTGGAGTTTGCACATTCTCCCCATGTCTGTGTGGGTTTCCTTCAAGTGCTCCTGTTTCCTCCCACACTCTAAAGATGTGCAGGTTAGGTGGATTGGCCATGCTAAATTGCCCCTTAGTGTCAGGGGGATAAGCAGGGTAAATACATGGGTTTACGGGGATATGGCCTGGGTGGGATTGTTGTCAGTATAAGTTCGATAGGCTGAATGGCCTCTTTCTGCACTATATAAAGTTTAAAGTTAAAGTTTATTTATTAGTGTCACAAGTAAGGTTTACATTAACACTGCAATGAAGTTACTGTGAAAATCCCCTAGTCGCCACTCTCCGGTGCCTGTTCAAGTACACTGAGGGAGAATTTAGCATGACCAATGCACCTAGCCAGCACGCCTTTTGGACTGTCGGAGGAAACCGGAGCACCTGGAGGAAACCCACGCAGACATGGAGAGAATGTGCAAACTCCACACAGACAGTGACCCAAGCCGGGAATCGAACCCAGGTCCCTGGCGCTGTGAGGCAGCAATGCTAACCACTGTGCCACCATAGAAATTCTAGCTGCCAGCCAATCAATGTGTTTTGCAGTGTCTGTTATTCTATGGTCAAATGAAGCAGCTGGTTTGTGCAAACAGCCTACACTCAGAGAATTAATGACCATTTGTTACGCCGATCAAGAGATGCATGTTGGCCAGGATACCAGGGAATATCTCTGCTCCTCTTCATTTCTACACCGTGGCATCCAATTCAACCAGGAGGTGGCATCTCGCTTTGACATCTCATTGAAAAGATGACACTTCTGACCATGCAGCACTACCTCAGACCTGCTCCGTAGGCTGTGGTCAACTTGTGGAACCAAGATCCACAGCTTCTGGCTTAAGAGTGTTCCCACCCGAAGCAATGTTAAAGTTACCAAAATTCACCCAAACAGCATTGAGAAATTCAGATGGTGAAAACGCTTGTCAAAAACTCGCTGCTACACAAAATCATTCCTGGAGCATTCACTGGCCTTTTTTGCTAAATGATTTGAAATCAAATTTCTCCCAAGTAATTTCCAGCTCTGTGTTAAAATGACCCGTCAGAAATATGCAGCCGTATCCGACAGCTTTCAGGTGATAAACGGTTGAGACAAATTGCTCCAATTCAGGATTGTTATAATGTGTTCAATTTAGACAATGTGCTGAATGTCATTGTTAGGCTGTTACATCATTCATTTCACAGTGTTAAAAGCTATGATGAATTCAGTAGACATTTATGCTATAGGTACTGAAAATTATAGCAAAAGGCCTCAAAACCAAATAGTCTTTAACACCTCAATTTTAAATAAGAAGACATTCTCATCAGTTTGACCTCAGTTCCCTGCTGGGAGCCACTCAGCAACCACAGTATTCAGAAAAACATTGGGCGGGTATGTAAAACCATTTAATATCGGATTGCCATGAATCGGAAGGTAAATGTCAGGATATTATTTTGAATTATACAACCCCCCCTTTCCTGAGACCATAATTTCCTGCCCAAGGTCAACGGGAGTGGGAATCGGCATGGGGTGGGTGAACGGGCGCAATGATCAGCTGGGGATGGGCGAACAAGGGTGGCAATCGAGGGGGACACAATCAGGGGCCCAAGATTGGGGGTGCAGTTCAGGGGGGCGCAATCAAGGGGGGGTCCACAATCCAGGGTGTGGGGAGGAGTGACAATCTTCCAATGCACTATGCACTCTTGTACATAGTGGAGTGGGAGATCAGGATGCATGTGCAGTGTGTATGAGTGAGTGAGTGACAGTGTGTGTGTGTGTAAGCAAGTAAGTGTGAGTGAGACCGAGTGTGAGTGAGTGTGTGTGAGTGAGTGTGTAAGTGAGTGAGAGTGTGTGAGTGAGTGAGAGTGTGTGAGTGAGTGAGAGTGTGAATGAGTATGTGTGATGAGTGAGTGAGTGTGTGAGTGAGTGAGAATGAGTGTGTGTGTGAGTGAGTGAGAACGAGTGTGTGTGTGAGTGAGAACAAGTGTGTGAGTGAGTGAGTGAGTGAGTGAATGAGAGTGATTTTGATTCTTGCACGCTATACAGACAAAGCATACCATTCAGAGAGGAGGAAAGGAGAGAGTGCAGAATGTGGTGTTAACAGCCATAGCTAGGGTGTAGAGAAAGATCAATTTAGTGTGAGGTAGGTCCATTCAAAAGTCTGACGGCAGCAGAGAAGAAGCTGTTCTTGAGTCAGTTGGTAGGTGTTCTCAGACTTTTGTACCTTTTTCCTGACGGAAGAAGGTGGAAGAGAGTATGTCTGGGGTATGTGGGGTCCTTGATTATGCTTGATTAAGAGAGAGTGAGTGAGTGAGCGAGTGAATGTGTGTGTGTGAGTGAGTGAGAGCGTATGTGAGTGACTGAAAGTGAGTGAGTGCGAATGAGTGTGAATGAGTGAGTGACGGTGTGTTTAACTGAGTGACAGTGTGAGTGAATGTGTGAGAGTGTGAGTGAGAGACAGTGAGTGAGAGTGTGTGTGTGAGTGACATTGTATGTGATTGAGTGACAGACAGTGTGAGTGTGTGAGTGCATGTGAGTGTGTGTGTGTGTGAGTATGAGTGAGTGTGTGTGAGTGAGTGACATTGTGCGTGAGTGAGAGACAGACAGTATGAGTGAGTGTGAGTGAGTGAGAGCGAGTGTGTGTGTGAGTGAATGCGAGACAGACAATATGAGTGAGTGAGAGCGAGTGTGTTTGTGTGTGTGTGAGTGTGTGAATGAGTGAGTGAGAGCAAGTGTGTGTTAGTGAGTGAGTGAGTGAGTGAGAGCGAGTGTGTGTTAGTGAGTGAGTGAGTGAGCGCGAGTGTGTGTGTGTGTGAGTGAGTGAGAGTGTGTGAGTGTGTGAGTGAGTGTGTGTGTGAGTGAGAGTGTGTGAGTGAGTGAGTGTGTGTGAGTGTGTGAGTGAGTGAATGAGTGAGGTGATAGGGAGGACTTGTCTTTCTTTTCTCCGGATGTTCTGTTACAGTTGGTGTAAATTTCACAATTTACACCTAAAGCTTCATTCACATTGCACTCAATCTCCTAGTTTTAAACATTGCAAAATAGTGACAAAATGTTACCTTCACAAACCTACAAAAGAATCGAATTAAATAAGATGGTTGGATTATTAGTTTATTGAAAGCAATGATTGTTTGGATGGGTTACAATACACTGTAGTGAGCATCTGTCTGAGGCAGACACACTGTACTCCCTAGTCCTCTCCTTTCATGTAGAACCTATCATCTGAGATTATGACAAATTTGGTGGGAGGACAATTTGACTCTTTTCACAAAGAGAAAATGACTCAACAATTCAGCTCCATTTACTCTGTTGCTTTGCATTTATAAATAGAGACAACCTGCTCCTATCCTTTCAAAGCCACTGTTTCTTCCTGAAGCATAACAACATGCTATCATAACCCAAATTACATCTCGCTATCACCGTAAAAACAGCATTCAGCAAGCTGATAGTCCTCCTGTTACAACTCCTCATTAATTCAGCTCTTTCCGTGTAAACGCCGCAGTGTTCCCAAATCATTTTCTTTTCCAATAACTTAAAAGCACTTTCAAAAATAACACTCACTTGGAGAGAGAAAAAAGTATCAGCTCGAGTTTACTGAGTTGCTGTCACATTTCATGGGAATATGAATTAGCTCCATTCTCCCCGTATCCTCAGTGTCAAAATCATGTCCCGTCACAACTTTTCTGGGCAGAATTTTCCCATCCTGCCTGCCTTGGGAATCGTAGCAGGCAGGACAGGACAAAGGATTTTCACAGTAACTTCATTGCAGTGTTAATGTAAAGCCTACTTGTGACACCAATAAATAAACTTTAAACTTTAACCATGCAAAGGTCCGTTGACCTAGGGCGGGATTTTCCGATCTTGGGGTGAGCGCGGCCAGAAAATCCCACCCATTATCTTTATCTCATTCTACACAAGATCAAATAGTTCAGACTGTTCCCTTTTTGGAGCAAGAGAGATTGACAGGCATTGTATTAATAGTAACAGTCCTGTTAACCTTAGGGGAGACGATGGCCTAATGGTATTATCACTAGGCTGTTCATCCAATAACTCAGCTAATGTTCCAGGAATCCGGATTTGAATCCTGCCATAGCAGATGGTGGAATTTGAATTCAATCAAAAATCTCTGGAATTAAGAATCTACCAATGACCATTGTCGATTGTTGGAAAAACCCATCTGGTTCACTAAAGTCCTTCAGGGAAGGAAATCTGCCATCCTTATCTGGTCTGGCCTACATGTGACTCCAGAGCCACAGCAATGTGGTTGAGTCTCAACTGCCCTCAGGCAACTAGGGATGGGCAATAAATGATGGCCAGCCAGCGACACCCATGTTCCACGTATGAATAAAAGGTGAGCTAATGGCTTATCCAATCCAGTCAATGATCACACTGTCAGCTACATTGAATGGTCAGCAAGTTGATGCAAGGTGTCATCAACAGTGCTCTCACGTGGCACTAACTCAGCAATAACCTACTCACTGACCTGTGTTTGGGGACAGCACTTGGCTTCAGACCTCATTACAGCCTTTGTCCAAAGGGGAACAAAATTGCTGAAATCCGAGCTGAAGTGAGAGACTTCCCTCACTATCAAGACAGGATTTGACTGCATGCATCATCAGCAGCGCTGGCCTAGTGGTATTATTGCTGGACTATTAATCCAGAAACTCAGTTAATGTTCTGGGGACCTGGGTTCGAATCCCGCCACAGCAGATGGTGGAATTTGAATTCAATAAAAAAAAAATCTGGAATTAAGAATCTACTGATGGCCACAAAACCATTGTTGATTGTCGTAAAACCCCATCTGATTCACTAAAGAAGGAAATCTGCTGTTCTTACCCAGTCTGACCTATATGTGCCTCTAGGGCTGCATCAAATCTCCGTTCACTGCAGCGGGACTGGAGGATCCCAGCCACAAACAAGGTTGGAGAACCTTGGCCTCAGTGTCAACTCCTGCAGGAATAGCAGTGAGAATTCCACCAGTGGGTCAGCATGATCCACATTGCAATTCACCCACACTTGTGGCTGGGATTCTCCAACCTCGCCTGTGGCTGGGATTCTCCGGTCTCGCTGCCGTGAATGGAGATTTGGCTGAGTGCTAAATTCTCCGTTCTCACTGGTAGTGGTGGCGGGGTGTGAATGGCTGGAGAAATCTGGCCTTAGCCATTTTTTTGGAGCTTGGGGAGATTCCCATGCAATTCTCCCACACTTAGACTGTTTACTGGAGATTAATGGAGACCAGTAGTGATTTGTGTTGGGTCCCTGTTGCACCGGAGGAGTTGGTGAATTGTGGGAGCCAGAAGAATTGGGATTTAAACCTGCATATTTAAATACAGATTGAAATATGCTAACCTGGTTCACAACCTCGCTGAGCGTGAAACAGATGCGTCTGAGCCTGCAGGACCTAAGAATTGCCTCCCTGGTCTTCCCAATGCACCCAGCCTGTTACTGGCTGTGTTCAGGGCAACCCACACAGCAGAGGGGGCATTAAATAGGTCATGGCCCCTTACTTGAATATGCAAAAAGTCCTAATCAGAGAAGCCCTATAGTGAAGAAGGAGACCATTTGGCCCTCCGAGTCTGCACCGACAACAATCCCACCCAGGCCCTATCCCGGCAACCCTATGTATTTACCCTGCTAGTCCCTCCGATACTAAGGGTCAATTTAGCATGGCCAATCAGCCTAATCCGCACATCTTTGGAGTGTGGGAGGAAATCGGAGCACCCGGAGGAAACAAACACAGACACGGGGAGAATGTCAGACTCCGCACAGGCAGTGCCCCAAGGCTGGAATTGAACCTGGGTCACTGGCACTGTACCACCATGCCGGCCTTTTGCCTATTTTAGCTTTGAGCCCCAGACAACTAGGGCCGGAATTCTCGCCCGCAGCTGGGATTCTCCAGACCTGTTGCAGTGAACGGAAATTTGGTTGAGCACCAATTTCTCCATTCTCGCTCGCAGGGGCGGCGGGTCGTGAATGGCCGGAAAATTCTGGCCCTACATTTTAGTTTGTGCCAATATGATGCGTGATACACCACTGACTCATAATGATTGTGATTCCCTGCCCATATAGCAGCCCATTTAGCACCTGAAATACAAGCATTGTGCAGTCATGTTTCTCACCAATAACTTTCTGACTGAGAGACAAGCAGACCAGTCTCTGAGCTAAGTGCGCAAGATGCATACGAGTGACAAATGAGTCCCAGGCAACCATCGGCCCACTAACTTGACATCAATAATGGAATCTGTTCGCAGGGAAAGTCTGGAGATGTAAGCGTAGAGCAATAATTTAATAGGAATCAGACAGCATGGAATGAACTGGGGAAGATTCAGCCTGACAAACCTCATTGATTCTTCAAAGGCATGACAGATAAATTAGATCATAGAACTCTTTTTGCTATAGTCTGTTTGGATAAAGTCTTCGAGCAAAATTAAAAGCCACAGGGTAGAACATGGACCTGGATAAGAAGTTGGTTAAACAAAGGTGGGAAATGGATTGCCCTTGTGACAGGTGTAATGTCAGAGTGAGTGAAGGAATTGAGTGGAGTCCCAGAGGGCCTGGAGCCGCCAGCTCCATTGCTTGTATTATATATGTTAACCGTTCGGATCCCAAAAGCAAATGTGAGCGTGTTAAATTTGTTCAAAGCAGTAAAAGAGGGACAGGAGTAAAAACAGAAAGACAGCAAAATATTTTCAGTAGGTTTTTAGTGTGTGTGTAAGAGCGTGTGTGTGTGTGTGTGTGTGTGTGTGTGTGAGTGAGTGAGTGAATTTGTGTGTGTGTGCACATGTGTGTCTGTCTTGAGTGTTTATCTGTGTGTGTGTATGTCTGTCTGTGTCTGTGTATGTGAATGTGTGTGTTTGTGAGTGTGTGAGAATGTGAGTGTCTGTGTATGTTTGTCTGTGAGTGTGTGAGAATGTGAGTGTCTGTGTATGTGAATCTGAATATGTGCATCTGTCGGGTGTATCTGTGGGCATGTTTGTGTTTGTATATATCAGTGAGGGTGGGTTTGTGTGAACATTCACGAGGTTCTGTGTGTGTGGATGTGTACATTTGTAAGGGTGTATCTGTGCATGTGTGTATGTATAAATCCATGCAGGTGTGTGAGTGTGTGCGAGTGTGTGTCTGTGTGTGAGTGTGTGTGTGTGTATGTCTGTGAGTATGTGAGTGTGTGAATGTGTATGCGTGTGAATGTGTGGGTTTGTCTGTGTGTGTGTGAGAATGTGAGTGTGTGTCTGTGTGTATGTGAATGTGTGTGTATTTGTCTGTGTGTGTGAGAATAAGTGTGTGTGTGTGTGCATGCGAATGTGTGTGTGTGTATATGTGTGTCTGTGAGTGTGTGTGTGTGCATGTATGTGAATGTGTGTGTATTTGTCTGTGCGTGAGAATGAGTGTGTGTGAGTGTGTGTGAATGTGTATCTATGAGTGTGTGTGTGAGTCTGTGTGTGTGAGTGTGCGTCTTACCCTGGGCGTCTCCCTCAGGCAGCCTATGTTTTTAATGTTATGCGCTTCTTCTGTGTGTTTTTCATTGGGAGGCAGAAGTGAGGCACGCTGGGAGCCGAAACCAGCGGCAATGGTCTCAAACTGAGGGTCAGCCACGTAGGGTTGAGATGAGGAAAGGTGTCTTCACTCAGTGGATTGTAGATCGTTGGAATTTTCTAGCGCAGAGAGCGGAGAATGCTCAATCACTGAGGATATTCCAGACAGATATCAGTGCATTTTTGGATCTGAAGGGAATCAGGAAATGAGATAGGAAATAGGAAGACGGAGGGGAGATAAAGGTCGGAGAATCCCAGCGGCGAGCGAGGTTGGAGAATCCCAGCGTGAATGGAGAATCCCAGCCACGGACAAGAACAGAGAATCCCAGCTGTGGGCGAGAATGGAGAATCCCAGCCGTGGGCGATGTCGGAGAATCCCAGCCGTAGGCGAAGTCGGAGAATTCCTGCCTGCATTAAAACCACTGGAATGTGAAACCTCAGTTGCGAAGAGTCATATTGGATTCGAAAGGTTAACTCTGTTTTTCTCTCTCTACAGGTGCTGCCCGACCAGTACTTTCCAGCACTGTCTGATTTTATTTCGGATTCCCAGCATCTGGTGTATTTTGCTTTTATTAAAGCACTCTGTGCTGGTGACTGGAACTCACCTGAGGCCTGTTCTCTCATTTCAATTCATCAACAGTGTGTCCTTGCTGTGGTTCATCGGAATTCCTGCCAACTGCACAGATTAGCAGCCTGCAGTCAAACTCATTGGTATTCAATTTGGACACATTCAGAATATAACTGGGAGAAATAGGTCCCTTTGGAAATATGTATAATTGAGAGGATAAACCGGCAAGACCAAGAAAGAAAAAAGAAAACTCTGCACCTTTAACAATCGCCAGGAAGACTCTCAAAACCTGCCAGCCAATGAAAAATCTTTTTGACCTATTTTACTGTTGTAAAGTAGGGATGGGGTTTGCGCAGAATGAGGCCATTCAGCCCGTTGTGTCTGTGGCTCTCCTGGTGAGCAATTCACTTAGTCCATTCCCTGCCATTCTCCTGCCTTCTCCCCGTAATCCTACACATTCTTCCTCTTCAAGTGACAGTCTAATTCCTTTATGAAAGCTTCAATTGAAGCTGTCTCCACCACATTCTCAGGCAGTGCATTCCAAACCCTAACTACTTGCTGTGTGAAAAGATTATTTCCTGATATCACTTTTGCTTCTTTTGCTAATAATTCATGGAATAAAAGGGACAGTGACAATATGGATACGGAATTTACTTTAAATCTGTGTCCTCTTGTTCCCAATTCTTTCACAAGTGGGAAACCTTTTTCCCTACCTGCTCTGTCCAAACATCTCATGATTTGAATACCTCAAATCTCCATTCAACCTTCTCCAGGGAAAACACTCCTAACATCTCCAGTCAGCCTTCACAACTGAGGTTCCTCATTTCTGGAGCCATTCTCTTGAATCTTTTCTGCATTCTCTCCTATGCCTTCACATTATTCCTAAAGTGTTGTGGCACCCAGAACTGGAACCAATACTGCAGCTGAGGCTGAGCTAATGTCTTAAAGAAATTTAACATAATCTCCTTGCTCTTGTGCTCTATGCTTCTATTCATAAAGCCTAGGATACTGTACGCTTTATTAACCACTCTCCCAACCTGCCCTGCCACCTTCAATAACTTATCCACATATACACCCAGGTCCCTCTGCTCCTGCACCTCCTTTAGAGTTGTACCCTTTATTCTATATTGTCTCTCCACATTCTTCCAGCCAAAATGCATCATCTTTCACTTCTCAGCATTGAACTTCATCCGCCACCTGTCTGCCCATTCCACCAAACTGCCCCTTTGAAGTTCTACACAATCCTCCTCACAGTTCACAAGACTCTGAAGTTTTGTATCATCTGCAAATTTTGGAACTGTGCTCTGCGCACCATAGTCTAGGTCATTAACATATAAGAGTGTACTGAATCTGTGAAATTCTTTACCACAGATGCTGGCGTCTTTAAGGACGTTCAAGGCTGAGACAGATTTTTAATCAGTAAGGGAATCAAGGGTTATGGAAATAAGGCAGGAAAGTGGAGTGGAGGATTATCACATCAGATCAGTCATGATCACATTGAATGGTGGAGCACAATCGATGGGCTGAGTGCCTCCTGATGGGTTTTGGGTCAGAACGACTCCCACATTGTTAAGGTTGAGCATCTCTGTTCAATTTGCAAGACTGGTTTGGCCTGGTCCCTGTTGGCCTTTGACCAACAGGGACCAGGCCAAACCGGTCTTGCAAATTTGGCCTGCAAACTGTCTGAGTTCTATCAGGCTTTCTGTTTGCAGTTGCTATTTAGCTGTGGATTAATTTGAAGTGCCGAATTTTATGTTGGGTCTAGTTGCTCAGGCCATTGACTACTAGGCCACACTTAAAAAATAGGAGCATGAGTATATAATTGAGTCTGCTCCGTCATTCAGTGTGATTGCGGCCAATCCTCTATCTCAATGCCATACTCCTGCGCTCTCCCCATACCCCTTGATGCCATTAGAGTCTAGACACCTATCGATTTCCTTTTTACATATTCAGTGACATGGCCTCCACAGCCTTCTGTAGTACAGTCCACAGGTCACCACCCTCTAAGTAAAGACATTTCTCCTCATCTCAGTCCTAAAGACCTATCACATACCCTGAGACTGTGACCCCCTTTTTCTAGATCCTCCAGCCAGAGGAAGCATCGTCCCTGCATCTGTCCAGCTCTGTCAGAATTTTACATGTTGCAATTAGGTCCCCTCTCATTCTTCTGATTCCAGTGAATACAGGCCCAGTCGATCCAATCTCTCCTCATTTGGAAATCCTGCCATCTTAGGAATTAGTCTGGCGAATCTTCGCTGCACTCCCTCTATGGCAAATATATCTTTTCTTAGATAAGGAGAGAAAATTGCACACAATATTCCAGGTGTGGTCTCACCAAAGCCCTGAATAGCTGCAGTACGACATCCTTGTTCCTGTACTTAAGTCCTCTTGCCAACAAATCATTTGTCTTTCTAACTGCTTGCTGTAGCTGCATGCTTACTTTCAGTGATTGGTGTACTAGGACACCCAAGTCCCTTTGTATGTCAACATTTCTCAATCTATCACCATATGAATAATACTCTGCCATTCTGTTTTTCCTTCCAAAGTGGATAACTTCACATTTGTGCACATTATACTGCACCTGCCATATATTTTCCCACTCACTCAACT
Organism: Mustelus asterias; assembly: GCF_964213995.1. Classification (NCBI taxonomy): domain Eukaryota; kingdom Metazoa; phylum Chordata; class Chondrichthyes; order Carcharhiniformes; family Triakidae; genus Mustelus; species Mustelus asterias. Next base: position 47,429,861 of record NC_135812.1, on the reverse strand, counting down.
TGTCTAAATTATCTTGAAACCTCTTAACATCCTCCTCACACTCACTTTCCCACTAAGTTTTGTGTCATCAGACTTGGAAATATTACATTTGGTTCCCTTATCCAAATCATTGATGTATATTGTGAATAGCTGGGGCCCAAACATTGATCCTTGTGGGACCCCACTAATCACTCCCTGCCACTTCGAAAAAGGACCTATTTATTCCTACTCTCTGGTTCCTGTTTGATATTCAATTTGCAATCCATGCCAATATATTACTCCTAATCTCATTAATTTTGAACACTAAGCTCTTATGTGGGACTTTATCAAAAGCTTTCTGAAAATCCAAGTACACCACATCCACTGGTTCACCCTTATCTATTCTACTAGTTATGTTTTCAAAACACTCCAGTAGGTTTGTTAAACATGATTTCCCTTTCATAAATCCATACTGTCTTTGTCTAATTGCATTGATAGTTTCTTTGTGCCCTGTATTCACATTCTTTATAAAAAGATATTTTCCCTACTACTGATGTTAGGCTAACCAGTTTGTAATTCCCTGTTTTTACCTTACCTCCTTTTTTAAATAGTGGGATTACATTTGCCACCCTCCAATTTGCCAGGTCTGTTCCAAAATCTACAGAATTTTGGAAGATGACAAGCATCACATCCACGGTCTCATGGCCACCTCCTTTAGTATCCTGGGATGTAGATTATCAGGCCCTGGGGATTCATCAATTTTCAGTCCCATTAATTTATCCAGCATTATTATTTTAGTAATACTAACTTCCTTCAATTCCTCCTTCTCACTAGATGCTTAGTTCCCTACCCTTTCTGCAAAGTTATTTGTGCCTTTCTCCATGAAGACAGAACTAAAGTAGTTGTTTAATTGTTCTGCCATTTCCTTGTTCATCATTAGAAATTCTCCTGCTTTGGTCTATCTACATTTGACTTCACTAATCTTTTTCTTTTCACGTACTTAATAGAAGCTTTTACTGTCCACTTGTAAGTTACTTGTGACTTTACCCTCATACTCCATTTTTCCCTTCTTAATCAATCTCTTAGTCCTCCTTTGCTGAATTCTGAACTGCGCCTCATCCTCATGCTTGCTACATTTTCCAGCAATTTTTTCATCCATCCCTGGAGCCTATAGTGGTAAACCAGGCCCCAATAAATTCTAGACCACGCACTGGATAGTCTTTCCCCTCCTGAAACTAAGATACTGACTTGGATTTTGTTTTTCTTTCTTGGGTTGCGATGTCCCAGGCAAGGCCAGCATTTGATGCCCATCCCTTATTGCCCTTGGACTGAGGGCAGTTAAGAGTCAACCACATTGCTGTGGATCTAGAATCACATACAAGCCAGACCAGGTAAGGACGGCAGATTTCCTTCCCTAAAGAATCATAGAATCCCTACAGTGCAGAAGGAGGCCACTCGGCCTATCAAGTCTGCACTGACCACAATCCGACCCAGGCCCTCTCCCTATAGCCCCACATCTTAACCCTGCTAATCGCCCTGACACGAAGGGGTAATTTAGCATGGCCACCTAACCTGCACATCTTTGGACTGGAGCACCCAGAGGAAACCCCCGCAGACACGGAGAGAACATGCAAACTCCACACAGACAGTGACCCAAGCTGGGAATCGAACCCGGGTCCCTGGCGCTGTGAGGCAGCAGTGCTAACCACTGTGCCACAGTGCCACCTGTCATTAGTGAACCAGATGGGGTTTTAAGACAATCAATGATAGTTTCATGGTCATCATTACTGAAAATAATTTTCAATTCCGGATTTAATAATTGAATTTAAATTCCCCCAGCTGCCGTGGGTGGGATTTGAACCCATGTCCCCAGAGCATTAGTCTCAGCCTCCAGATTACTAGTTTAGTGACATTGCCACGATGCCACCACCACCTCACCAACTGTTACTGTTGCCAAAATCTTGCTGCCATTTACACCAGTGGGATCTTACGATCTGGCCCATGGTGCACCCCCACCACGGGTTTGCCAGCACTGAGGGGTGTGAAACCCTGTCGACAACAGCAGGATTATATAATCCCGCCTCCTGCCGCTGTTAAACACACCGCGGAGAGGGAGAAAAATCCCTCCTGTGTCTGAGAGCTCAGCAGCGAGATTCTCCGGCCTCCCAGCCATATGTTTCCCGCGGGAATTCCCATTGGTGTCACCCCATGTTAGCGGGAAACCCACAGGCAGAAGTGCGCTGCAAGCAGAACCGGAGAATCCTGCTGGCGTGAACAGCCAGAATTCCGGCCCAGGAATTGAATCTGAAATCTTGCTGCTGTTCATGTGTAAATCCCGCACCAGGCTGCATCACTCAGTGGGGATGTACAGACTTCCTGCATTCGCAACCAATCCTTCCGAGAACTCACCTCCCGGGATAAATCCCATCTTTTAACTGACACACACGTTGGAAGGTTCTCCCCCCAAAAAATCCTTCTGCCCATCTAACAGTGAACAGTTTGGAGAACATCAGCGAAATGGAAGAAGAATCTGTCTCCCAGAAAAGTTCCCATCTCACTGAATTCATATCTTTACTGTGAGCTGAAGGCCTGAATCTTGAACGAGTGCATCTTTTAATAAAGTTCCAACCTCTGTCAGAAGAATGATTTCATTTCAATTAAAAAGCAATTTGAAACGTGTTTAATATGCCAGAACAGTCAATGCTTCATCAAGCACAGAAATGTGGATCAGCTCCTTTTACAGATTACAGCTCTGTTCCATCCTATAACCAACTTAACCATATTCCACCCCAGAGACTGCCTCAGCCTCTTAACGGCTTTATAACTACAGCAATGCTGTTATTCAAGATGCTTTTCAACCAGACAATTCACCATTCAGTACCCGCACTTTGTGTTAACTGCAGCATGTTTCATAAGCCCCAGGACATTTGGCAGCCCCTCAATGCAGCCCCTGCATAATATGGGAAGCATTTCAAAGTTTAAAGTTTAGGCGGCACAGTGGTTAGCACTGCTGCCTCACAGCACCAGGAGCCCGGATTCGATTCCTGGCTTGGGTCAGTCTGTGCGGAGTCTGCACGTTCTCCCTGTGTCTGCGTGGGTTTCCTCCGGGTGCTCCGGTTTCCTCCCACAATTCAAAGATGTGCGGGTTAAGTTGATTGGCCATGCTCAATTGTGCCTTAGTGTCCCAAGATGTGTAAGTTAGGAGGGTTATAGGGGCAAATGTGTGGGGTTACGGTAAAGGGGGCTGGGTGGGATTGTTGTCGGTGCAGGCTTGATGGGCTGAATGGCCTCCTTCTGCACTGCAGGGATTCTATGATTCTTCTATGATTCTTCTATGATTCTTCTATGATTCTATGAAGTAAGCTTACATTAACACTGCAATTAAGTTACTGTGAAAATCCCCTAGTTGCCTGTTTGGCTACAGTGGGGAGAATTTAGCATGGCCAATACACCTAATCAGCACGTCTTTCTGACTGTGGGAGGAAACCGGAGCACCTGGAGGAAACCCACGCAGACACAGGGAGAATGTGCAGACTCCACAGAGACAGTCACCTGGACATCTTGGGACACTAAGAGGTAATTTACCATGGCCAATCCACCTAGCATACACACCTTGGGACACTAAGGGGTAAATTAGCATGGCCAACCCACCTAACCTACACATCTTGTGACACTAAAGTGTGGGGTAATTTAGTATGGTCATTCCCCCTGACCTGGACATCTTTGCACTGTGGGAGGAAACCAGAGCACCCAGAGGAAACCCACACAGACAGGGGGAGAACTTGCAGACTCTGCACAGACAGTGACCCATGCTAGGAATTGAACCCGATTCCCTGGCACTGTGAGGCAGCGATGCTAACCGCTGTGTCACTGTGCCGCCCAAGGAGGTGTAGTTCTGTAAAATTCCTGGAATTTCCCTTTTGTGCTTGATTTTCCTGAGGTTGGGAAATATATGCAGAGGTCAATGAGCCATTGGAGGGAAAATCAGGAAGTGCTTGCTCTACACAAAATGACAGTAAAAGAAAAATAAGGACTTGCATTTATATAGTGCCGTTTATCCCAAAGTCTTTTACAGCCAATGAGGTTTAGGTACTGTAGAAAACATGGCTGCCAATTTGCAGACATCTTGAATTCCCTACTGCAATAGAGGTGGATACTGGATGACAATTGGAGTTTTCAAGATGAATGGACTTGTGTTCGGTAAGGCTGGAAAAGAATAGGAAACCTAAAATGGATTTTTTTGGAGGTGGGGTGAAGATCATACCAGAAAACATGATAAAAGTACAGCAAATATAAAGCAAATAAAAAAAACACTGACAAATCACAGTGGAATATGTACTAAAATGCACCAACAAATCTGAGAATTGTAACAGGGAATCAGTTTGATTACACTGTCTGCTGTAGAGTTTTAACACTGATCAAAGTGGTGTCACTGAAGATTTGCAAACAGTGATTCTGTTGTGCTTAGTTACTCAGTGGAAATGCAATATTCTATCTAACCCTCTGGAATTTCGCGTCCACCCCAGTTACAATAAATTTGTTTTGAGCTGTTGATCAGATCTGAATTTAGATTTCTACATGTACCTGATAAAAAAACAAAGTAGCACTCTTTTATTTTCGAATGCCAAAGAAGGAGAATTAATTCTGCTCTGTTTGTGAACTGAGTGTGGCAGAAATTACAAAATAATCCCTCCTCAGATTTGACCCCATGGACCTGCAGTTCTGAAAGCTTTCAAAACAAATCTGTCAGCCCATTAGCCTAATCTTCCAATAAAATGCACAACCCCTTCCTTTGTGTAACATAGAAAAAAGATGCCAAAACGAGTTTGGCTATAAAATCAGTGGTAAGAGTCTTTCTATGCATGAGTTGTGTGCATTGTTTATTTCTGAATGTATGTGATGTGTGTGCTGTGTTTGTATATGTGTCAATTCTGTGTACAGTATTTGTATATGTGTATCAGTTATGTGTGTGCAATGTTTGTATATGTGTCAATTCTGTGTACAGTATTTGTATATGTGTATCAGTTATGTGTGTGCAATGTTTGTATATGTGTCAATTCTGGGTGCAGTGTTTATATATGTGTATCAGTTGTGTGAGTGCAGTGCTTGCATATGTGTATCAGTTATGTGTGCAGCTTTTGTATATGTGTCAATTGTATGTGCAATGTTTGTATATGTATATCAATTGTATGTGTTCAATGTTTGTATATGTGTCAATTCTGTGTGCAGTGTTTGTGTATGTGTATCAGTCTTGAGTGTGCCGTATGTTTGTATATGTGTATCAGTTATGAGTGTGCTGTATGTTTGTATATGTGTATCAGTTACGTGTGTGCTGCGTTTGTATATGTGTATCAATTATGAATGTGCTGTGTTTGTATATGTGTATCATTTATGAGTGTGCTGTATGTATATGCATGTGCAACCACACAGTAAGCTAACGATTGGCTTTCCACATTTTTTGGATGCGGAAGTCATGACTATCGATCTGTCCATGATGTACTGGCAGTGGGCAGCAGGCAAATCAGGTCCTGCTACCTCATTATCATAATTATAATGTACGATTAAGCATCTTTTTTAATTTATTTGTTTATGGGATGCAGGCATCCCTGGTAAGACCAGCATTTAGTGCCCATCCCTAATTGCCCCTTGAGAAGGTGGTGGTGAGCCGCCTTCTTGAACTGCTGCAGTCCAAGTGGTGTGGGTACATCCAGAGTGCTGCTAGGAGGGAATTCTGACCCAGCATTTTGACTCAGTGACAGTGAAGTAACTGCAAAATATTTCCAATTCAGGATGGTGAGTGACTTGGAGGGGAACTTGCAGATGGTGGTGTTCTTTGTATCTGCTGCCCTTGCCCTTCTAGATGGTAGAGATTGTGAGTTTGCAAAGTTCTGTTGAAGGAGCTTTGGTGAGATCCTACAATGCATCTTGTAGATGGTACACACTGTTGCTACTGTCTGTCAGTGGTGGAGGGAATGGATGTGGTGCCAATCAAGCAGGCTGCTTTGGTCTGGATGGTGTCAAGCATCTTGAGTGGTGTTGGAGCTGCACTCATCCAGGTAAGGGGGGGGGGGGGTATTCCATCACACTCCTGACTTATGCCTTGTAGATGGTGGACAGGCTTTGAGGAGTCAGGAGGTGAGTTGAACTACCTTGTGTTCTGCAGAGAGTGAATGCCAATGGCACATGGTGCAGCCAGCCTTCTGCTCTCAAAGGCAGTCTGTCCCTCTTAAAGGGAAGCTATACCGAATAATATTGCTGTAAAAGGTATGAATGCTAAGATTGAGGATGGTAGATTCTTGTCAGATAAGGTATTCAAAGGGCATGGAGTAAAGACAAGTAGATAGAACTGAAGCACAGATTGGATATGATCTAATAGAATAATGAACAGGCTTGAGGGACGAATAGCCCACTTCTGCATCCAAGTGCAAAGCTGCAGTCGCCTTTCCTCTGGCTCGAAACTTGATCTTCTGGCTCCTATCTGCCAATTTCTGTACAGGCCAAAGTACAAGTGAATGAAATGCCTTCAGGTTAATGAACCAACAACTTCATTGATATAGCACCTTTCAGATAGTGACACATCCAAAGATGCTCCAAAGGATTGAGCATCAAATAATATTTGACTCCAAGATATACAAGGAGGTTTTAACACAGGTGACCAGTGAAGTTGGTCTTTTGGAACATCTTAAAAGAGGTGAGGTCGGTAGAGAGATTTAGGGAGGAAATTCCAGAGTTTAAGGCCCAGGCAGCTGAAAGCCCAACCAGCAAGTGATGAAAATTAGGGATGTGTATGAAGCAGAATTGGAGGAATGCAGAGACCTTGGAGGGTTTAGGAAATGGAGTAGGTTATGGAGAAGTTAAAGATGTAGAGGGTTTTCAATAACCCTACAAAGGCCTAAAGGGTGGAATTTCCAATGGAGGCCTGAGAATTCCACGACCCAAACATGCTCCCTCAAAGTTGTGGAAAGATAAAAATGGAAATTTCCAGGACTGGAAATTAATCATCCAGTCTGCACGAGACAGAACTCAATAAGACCCACATTCAAGGACTTCACTCCCAAACATAAATGCAACTCTCATGTTCTGTCAATGCAGGAAATTCAGGTCATTAATTCTGGCTGCTTGAGTGATCACAATCTTTTCAGATGTGTACAGAAATTCTGTTTCCTCACACTCATTAACGGCCTCAGATCAGTCCCCTTAATTAATCACATTTATGTTTATCAGAGAGACCTATCTGACAAGGCTTCCTGACCACTGTTCATTCCCTCACCTTTGACACATCATCACCGTGATTTGTAGAACCTCCAAAAACCACATTGCTTGATTGACAGATCAGGCTCTCTCATCTCTATATCTATAGAATTCCCATAGTGCAGAAGGAAGCCATTTGGTACTGACTCTCTGACAGAGTATGTTAACCAAAACCTCGTCCCCACCTTACCCCCATAACCTCACACATTTCCCATGGCTAATCCACCAAACCAACACACCTTTGTACATTAAGGGAGAATTTAGCATGGCTAATCCACCTAACCTGCACATCTTTGGAGTGTGGGAGGAAACCGGAGCACCCGGAAGAAACCATCGCTGACACGTGGAGTACGTGCAAACTCCACATAGTCACCCAGGACGGGAATCGAACAAAGGTCCCTGGCACTGTGAGGTAGCAGTGCTAACCATTGTGTAAGTAAACATTGTGAAAAGATGGCACAAAGTTAATCAGATTCAAGGGCTTGCAGTTTCTATTATTGATGTTTGAAAGGGCTGGGATGATTGACACCTCTATTACCTTGTAGCAATTTTTAAAAAACATAATGAATGCTTTTTTAACACATCCTACTGTCACTATAGGGTTCATTGGTTCTCTACAGTCAATGGGCATGGAAGTGCCATAGCTTGGCATAGGGTCATGAGGGGGACCTTTTGATCCCACATTTTAAAGGGACCCGGCTGGGATTCCTGCCTCCTCTGAGGAGTTGTGAACCACCAATCTTTAAAACCCAGGCCTAACTCCATGAAAAGTGTAGAGGAGTAGGACATGCGCAATGGAGACGGCGAGGTGAGGGTTTTTGATAGGAACTGGCCCACATTCTTTAAAGACTTCCCGAAAATCAGACAGCCCGGGAACGGAGTCAGAACTCCCAGAATCGGGTCCCACTTGACTTTCTTAAAGGGCTCCCATGTCAGGAATCAATGAAAACCCAGCCCCAAAACACAGAAACGGTTTCCAGATTTAGACTGACATCTAGTTTAAAGACCCTTAAATTGTGTATAAATATATGGCCAAAAACTGTAGGCATAACAGGACTTAGAGTCACATTTCTGGTGACTTTTTAAAGAGATTAAATTTCCCCCCACTGAGACCCGTTCTGCATTTTCTGTTCTCCAAATACACTTTTAAAGCGTTAAAATGAGTTATATTAAAAATTCAAAACCTTCCATGATTGCGTGTTATTAAACACGGAAAGCCTAATATGCACAATGATGGTCAGATGGCTTCCAATTTTAATGAGTGTGAGTGCCTTTCACTGTGAAAGGGTTTGCATTAACATTCACACATCTGCTTCAAGGTGATCTTGTTGCACCTTATGTGTCCATTCAGATCAGTGTCCCATCTTGATGGTAGACCCACATCGCTAACAGACATCCAAAACTTTACTCCCCATATCCTAACACAGACATATGTTTGTGAAGCTGCATTGACTCCCAGTCTGGCAACATTTAAATTCTCATCCTCATTTTCAAATCCCTTCATGGCCACACTGCAAAATGAAACTCACACTGGGGAAGTCAAAGAGTTGTTACAGAAATCTGTAAATACACTACAAGAATGGAAATTGTTGGGACCTGACTGTAGTGTTCAATTCTTCTGTATTTGATTATGTGAGTCTGTTTACTATTGATGCTCACTGTGCTTGATTGGTTATGCCTGGGTGTGGACGCAGAGAAAAGTAAACAAAGAACCACAGAATCTCTACAGTGCAGGAGGAGGCCATCCTGCCCATTAAGTCTGCACTGACTGTCCAAAAGAGCATCTTACCCAAGTCTTCCCCCTGTCCAATCCCCATAACCCCAGGCATTTAGAATGGCCAATCCACCTAACCTGCACATCTTTGGACTGTGGGAGGAAAGCAGAGCACCTGAAGGAAACCCACACAGACACGGGGAAAATGTGCAAACTCCACACAGACAGTCACCCGAGGCTGGAATTGAACCCGGGTCCCCGGCGCTGTGAAACAGATTCCCTTGACGTGCCCTCACACAGGGTTGGAAGAGTCTGTTCCAATTGAGGATCAGGTCAATTACATAGCTGGGCGGGCTGTCAGTATTACATATTTTATACCTTGGATCTATGCACAGATGAGACTAGATTCTGGGTTTTAAAAAATGTGTTAATGGAGTATGGACATGGCTTGCTAGACCAATATTTATTGCCCATCCCTGATTACTCTTGACAAGGTGGTGTTGAGCTGCTGCCTTAAACTGCTGCAGTCCCTGTGGTGTAGGAACCCGGGTCCCCGGCAGCAGTGCTAACCACTGTGCCACCATGCTGCCCTGTCGAGGAAGCTCGGAGCCAGAGCTAGAGTCACTGTGGTGGACCTCAGTTGTGCCTTTGTCCTATATGGACCACCGTTGTGTGTGCTTGTCATACCTGGATACATCCCCTTCCAGTTTGGTTCCTCCCCTCGGCACCTAGTATAAAGGTGGCTGTCTCCTCCCCCTTGTTCAGTCCAGGGCGGTTATTTGTTGGGATCTGCTCCTGATTCTGTTGTGAATAAAAGCCTACACTTGTATTGGCACACCGGTAGTCTTTCGCCTTATTGATAGCGCATCAGTCACCTAGCTGACATTTTAAAGCATTGTGCATAAAACCTGTTATACACTGTGTTCCTACACCACAGGGACTGCAGCAGTTTAAGGCAGCAGCTCAACACCACCTTGTCAAGAGCAATTAGGGATGGGCAATAAATATTGGTCCAGCAAGCCATGTCCACACCCCATTAACAAATTTTTAAAAACCCAGAATCTAGTCTCATCTGTGCATAGATCCAAGGTATAAAATATGTAATACTGACAGCCCGCCCAGCTATGTAATTGACCTGATCCTCAATTGGAACAGACTCTTCCCACCCTGTGTGAGGGCACGTCAAAGGAATCTGTTTCACTGCATCTACACCAGAGGAATGTCCAGGCCAATATGCCTGGGCTAATTCAGCTCTCTTATTCAGTTAGAGTCAGCTTTACAAAGTTTAAAACAAAATTCCAACTCCCTCCCCAGACAGTAACAGAAGGAAATCTTGCTGAGGGGTAGATTGATTTAGCACCTTTCATGACTTTACGATAAGCCAATCAATTTGGGACATTTCTGTTGTCCGTCCCTCGCCTGCTCCGATTCCGTGGCGGGCAAGGCAGTGGAGTTCTGGTGATAGTCACTGATGTAATGGAGAGAACTTGACAGCCAAAACATCACATGGCAAGATCCCACAGATCGCCATGAGATAACTGAAACATTTATTTTGGTGGTATTAATTGAAGGATAATAAGTTTTAAGTTTGTTTATTTGTGTCACAAGTAGGCTTACATTAAAACTGCAATGAAGTTACTGTGACAGTTCCCTGGTCAGCGCACTCCAGCGCCTGTGCGGATACACTGAGGGAGAGTTTAGCATGGTCAATGCACCTAACCAGCACATCTTTCGAATGGTGGGAGGAAATCGGAGCACCTGGAGGAAACCCATCCAGACACGGAAGAATGTGCAGACTCCACACAGACAGTGACCCAAGCCGAGAATTGAACCCGGATCCCTGGTGCTGTGAGGCAGCAGTGCTAACCACTGTGCCCCCGTGCTGCCCTGGGCAGAATGGGAAACTCCGCTGCTCTTCTTTCAATAGCACCATTCACTCAAGAGGATCTTGGTTTTACATCTCACCTGTAAGACAGCACCAACCAGAGTGCTGCACTCCTTCAATACTGCAATGGGAGTGTCAGCCTTGATTACATGGTTAAATCTATGGAGTGGGGTTTAGAATCTGCAGTCCCCTAACACAGCTGACTCACAGCTAACACCACTTCATTAATGGCGACGCATTTGCATCTCAAACCACAGGAGCCTCAGAAACCTCCAGAAAATTCTCTTCAATAGACCAATCAATTGCATTTGTTATCCTATTAATAAACGGGAGGCTCCAAAATGAGGGTTTCATTTTACCACGGGGAAGCGAGCATTCCACAACATTCAAATCATAGAACATACGACAGTGCAGCACAGGAACAGGCTCTTCAGTCTGTTGTACGAACATGATGCCAAATTAAACTAATCTCTTCTCCCTGCCCTCGGTCCATATTCGTCTATTCCTTGCATATTCATGTGCTTATGTAAAAGTCCCTTAAGTGCCCCTATCACATCTGCCTGCTTCACCACCCCCAGCAGCATGTTCCAGACACCTACCAGTCTCTGTGTGAAAAACTTGCCCCTCACATCTCCTTTGAACTTTCCCCCTCTTACCTTAAGTGCGTGCCCCCTAGTATTAGACATTTTAACTCTGGGAAGAAGATTCTGACTGTCAAACATATCTATGCCTCTCACAGTTTTATAGACCTCTATCAGGTCTCCCCTCAACCTCCACCACTCCAGAGAAAACAACCCTAGTTTGTCCAGCCTCTCCTTTATAGCTTATACCCTCTAATCCAGGCAGCATCCTGGTAAACCTCTTCTGCACCCTTTCCAAAGCCTTCACATCCTTCCTGTAATGTGGAGACCCGAATTGAATGCAATACTCTAAGTGCGGCCTAACCAAAGTTTTATAAAGCTGCAACATGACAGCCTGACTCAATGGCCCGACCAATAAAGGCCAGCATGAGTTGATAGCACACAGTCAACCAACATGTCAATAAGTCAATAATGACCTTTTCTCGTGATCAGGGATGTGTGTTGAATGACCACCCAATTAAACAGCACAGCGCTGACCAGTCACAGTCTTGTGTCAGTTAATTCGAATTTAGATTTCTTCTCTAGAGCAGCTGTAGCTTCTGTCGACCTGACGTGAGTAAAGGACAATTTATTCCAAAGAGAGATATTTGCCACCCTGATTGGGATGATCTTTGCTGACCACCTCTTCACTTTCTCAATCCTCATGTGGAAACTTACCACCTGCAGTTGTGCCCAAATTTATTTTTGCTGCTACAGAAATTGGACTCCAGCTTTCATGGTGAAGCGACGGGTGAAAGACCAACGCCCGTTGAACTAAAGTTCCTTTAATTTAAGAGCTCTTGAGTTCAATCATGGAGATGCTTGGGAAACATTTGAGACTGTAGTGATGGCACACTCTTACAATGAAGAGTCACATTGGATTCAAATATTAACTCTGGTCCTTTCTCTTTCCACAGATGCTGCCAGACCTGCTGAATTTTTCCAGCATTTTCTGTTTTTGTTTAACACAAGCTCATCGTCTTGTGGTGCAGTGGGTAGCATCCCTGCCTTTGAGACAGAAATTTCGGGTTCAAGTCCCACCCCAGGACTTCATGGCCAAGGAAGGTGCGTTCATAACGCAGCCAAACAGGTTGATTGTGTCAACTTGCAAATTCTTCCAATACGCCAATGGCTGACAGTAAAATCCCATAGTCTTATTTTTAAAGTTTATATTTGTTAGTCACAAGTAGGCTTACACTAACATTTAAATTGAGGGGTGAGAGATATAGGACAGATGTTAGAGGTAGGTTCTTTACTCAGAGAGTAGTAAGGGCGTGGAATGCCCTGCCTGCAGCAGCGGTGGACTCGTCAACGTTGAGAGCGTTCAAGTGGTTATTGGATAAACATATGGATGATATTGGAATAGTGTAGATTAGAGGGGCTTTAGATTGGTACCACTGGTCAGCGCAACATCGAGGGCCGAAGGGCCTGTACTGCGCTGTAATGTTCTATGTTCTATGTTCTAACATTACAATGAAGTTACTGTGAAATTCCCGTGGTTGCCACACAGTGGTTAGCACTGCTGCCGCACAGCTCCAAGGACCTGGGTTTGATTCCTGACTTGGGTCACTCTCTGTGTGGAGTTTGCACATTCTCCCCGTGTCTGTGTGGGTTTCCTCCAGGTACTCCAGTCCAAAGATGTGTGGGTTAGGTTGAGGACGGCCTCAACTGGGATCTTGTGTTCATGTCACACTATCTGTAACCCCCATGACGTGCCTGGGCTTGCAAAATCTCACTAACTGTCCTGCCTGGAGACAATACACATCTCTTTAACCTGTGCTTAATGCTCTCTCCACTCACATTGTTTGTACCTTTAAGACTTGATTACCTGTAAAGACTCGCATTCCAACCATTATTTTGTAAATTGAGTTTGTATCTTTATATGCCCTGTTTGTGAACAGAACTCCCACTCACCTGACGAAGGGGCAGCGAGCGCTCCGAAAGCTAGTGGCTTTTGCTACCAAATTAACCTGTTGGACTTTAACCTCGTGTTGGGAGACTTCTTACTTAGGTTGATTGGCCATGCTAAATTTCCCCTTTGCATCAGGGGGGGCCTTGCAGGATAAATACTTAGGGTTAAGGGATAGAGTGGAATTTCGGTCGGTGCAGGGTCGATGGGCTAAATGGCCTCCCTCTGCACTGTGCGGAATCTATGATTCTAGATACAATTCTCCTCCTCCCGACAAGATAAGGGAAACCCTCTAGAATTAAATATTACAAATCAGAGCCTGTATCAGCACCTCACCAACCCAGATACAGAGAGGAGACCCCAGAGAGAGAGGAACACCAGGATGAGTCAATGGATACCAAATGTAGATTTTCCACACACACTTTCACAAAAGGATACCAGGAACAGAACAGCATAACCTCATAAACAGGATACTACCCCCACCCTCCCCAGGGGAGCCCAAGCCTCATGAAGGAGGACAGTCTGGAAGTCCCTATAGAAGCCGAAGGAGGAGGATGACCTATTCCTCCATCCAGCCTAATCTCCAACTGAAGGAAGACTCTAACAATATTGAACTGAACTCGCACTCAGGCCCCGCAGCCAACAGGATATTCCATCCCCAGGGGAACCAAGTTCAAGATGAAGAGTCATCTTGAAGACCCAAAAGGGGACTTCTCAGGAGAGGGTAACCTACTGCCCTGCCCAACGTACTCTCCACATGACCCGGTTGACCACAGTTACTACTGCCCTAACCTATTCAATCGAGCTAAACTAGGATCAACGATGCACTTGAATAAGGGCCGACAGGCCAAAAATACTCACATCATTCTTATGCATTAAACAGAGCAAACCATCCCAATGTCTGGGCACCCCAGAGGCACCACTTAACCCCTGCCATTAATGAAATTCCACCCATTTCCCCTCATCAAAGAAACCCTAACAACAGGATAATAGCCCACCATACATCCCATGAGCCAATTAATCAAATAACCATTGTCACTACCCATGCAGGCATGTAAATATAAGCAGAATAACCCAAGAAAGGCAAGATATCCAAGGGTTAGCTAGCCACACCCAGGTATGCCCAGTAGGTATTTCCCCCTCCTCCAACAATACGAGAGGCATCAATAACATAAAAAAAAGAACCCAGTCTTTTCGAGGATACATGATCCGTCTGTACCTCCATAGGAGACAAACAAGGATTTCTTAATCCCAAAATAACAAAAGTACAAAAGAGGAATTTGACACCAATAGGTCTAATGGGAGATTTCCTCACCCACAATGAGGACTTACAAGGCCATACCAACTACCACTATATCAAACCACCTACCCGCCACCCTGCTGTGACGCTACTCATTTTATCCAGTAATAAAGTGAAGGGTACCTAAAAACATACTCTCTTCGTGTAAATGCAAGGATTACAACACATAAATAAACAAGGTAAATACTGCACAACCCTCATGTCATTAAACCAACTTCCCAATGGAAAGAAGGAGACCCACAAACAATCCTCAAACAAGGGAATATCTCTATCATAAAAAAGGAATGAGAATTTGACACAGGGCCAGAAGTAGAGTGGGCACACCCCATACTCTCTCTGTTCCCCTGGTACCTCACATCAAGATGTGGAGATGCAGGCGTTGGACTGGGGTAAACACAGTAAGAGTTTTAACAACACCAGGTTAAAGTCCAACAGGTTTATTTGGTAGCAAATGCCATTAGCTTTCGGAGCGCTGCTCCTTCCTCAGATGGAGTGGATATCTGCTCTCAAATAAGGCATAAAGAGACACAAACTCAAGTTACAGAATACTGATTAGAATGCGAATTTTTACAGCTAATCAAGTCTTAAAGATATAGACAATGTGAGTGGAGAGAGCATTAGGCACAGGTTAAAGAAATGTGTATTGTCTCCAAACAGGACAGCCAGTGAGATTCTGCAAGTCCAGACAAGCTGTGGGGGTTACCGATAGTGTGAAATGAACCCAAGATCCCGGTTTAGGCTGTCCTCATGTATGCAGAACTTGGCTATCAGTTTCTGCTCAGCGACTCTGCACTGCCGTGTGTCGTGAAGGCTGCCTTGGAGAAGGGTTACCCGAAGATCAGAGGCCAAATGCCCGTGACCGCTGAAGTGCTCCCCCACAGGAAGAGAACAGTCTTGCCTGGTGATTGTCAAGTGGTGTTCATTCATCCGTTGTCGTAGCGTCTGCATGGTTTCCCCAATGTGCCATGCCTTGGGACATCCTTTCCTGCAGCGTATCAGGTAGACAACGTTGGCCGAGTTGCAAGAGTAGGTACCGTGTAACTGGTAGATGGCGTTCTCACGTGAGATGATGGCATCCGTGTCGATGATCTGATCTGGCACATCTTGCAGAGGTTGCTGTGGCAGGGTTGTGTGGTGTCGTGGTCACTGTTCTCCTGAAGGCTGGGTAGTTTGCTGCGGACAATGGTCTGTTTGAGGTTGTGCGGTTGTTTGAAGGCAAGAAGTGGGGGTGTGGGGATGGCCTTGGCGAGATGTTAGTCTTCATCAATGACATGTTGAAGGCTCCAGAGGAGATACCGTAGCTTCTCCACTCCAGAGAAGTACTGGACGATGGATGAGTTGTAAAATTGCATCTGGAAACTGTCCCGTGTTTGTCTTCTGAGGAGGTCGGAGTGGTTTTTCGCTGTGGCGCGTCGGAACTGTCGATCAATGAGTCGAGCGCCATATCCTGTTCTTAAGAGGGCATCTTTCAGCGTCTGGAGGTGTCTGTTGCGATCCTCCTCATCCGAGCAGATCCTGTGTATACGGAGGGCTTGTCCGTAGGGGATGGCTTCTTTAGCGAGTTTAGGGTGGAAGCTGGAGAAGTGGAGCATCGTGAGGTTATCCGTGGGCTTGCGGTACAGTGAGGTGCAGAGGTGACCGTCCTTAATGGAGATGCGTGTGTCCAAGAATGCAACCGATTCCGGAGAGTAGTCCATGGTGAGTCTTATGGTGGGATGGTACTTGTTGATGTCCTCATATAGTTGTTTCAGTGATTATTCACCATGAGTCCAAAGGAAGAAAATATCATCAATGTATCTAGTGTATAGCATCGGTTGAAGGTCCTGTGCGGTGAAGAAGTCTTGTTTGAACCTGTGCATGAAGATGTTGGCATATTGAGGTGCGAATTTGGTCCCCATGGCTGTTCCGTGTGTCTGGATGAAGAACTGGTTGTTGAAGGTGAAGACATTGTGGTCCAGGATGAAGCGGATGAGTTGTAAAATTGCATCTGGAAACTGGCGTTGAGTACTGAGGCCGTTGCAGCAATGCCATCATCGTGGGGGATGCTGGTGTAGAGTGCCGAGACATCCATTGTGACAAGGAGTGCTCCTGGTTCAACTACTCCATGTGTGTTGAGTTTCTGTAGGAAGTCCGTAGTTTGCGACAAAAGCTGGGGGTTCTTTGTACAATGGGTTTCAGGATGCCCTCGACATAGCCGGAGAGGTTCTCGCACAGGGTCCCATTGCCCGATACGATGGGACGGCCGGGTGTGTTTGCCTTGTGTATCTTTGGGAGGCAGTAGAGATCTCCAACGTGGGAAGTACGTGGGATGAGAGCACGAAGGGTGCTCTGATGGTCCGGATCAAAGGTCTTGATCAGAGTGTTGAGTTGATGGGTGTGTTCTTTGGTCGGATCTGTGGGTAACTGTCTGCAGTGTTCTCGTTGTTCAGTTGTCGGTACACTTCTTTGCAGTAATCCATTCTGTTCAGTATGACGATGGCCCCTCCTTTGTCTGCAGGTTTGATGACAATGTTGCGGTTGGTCTTGAGAGCGTGGATGGCGTTGCGTTGTGCTTGGGTGATGTTCGGGGCTGTCTTGTGAGTGTGGCTGATGAATTTGGTGTTGACGCACCTCCTGACGGCTTGGGCATACATGTCAAGTCGAGGGCAGCAGCCGCAGACAGTTATCCACAGATCCGACCAAAGAACACACCCGTCAACTAACGATTTTTCTTCTTTGTTGGTAGGGCTTCCTTGGCAGAAAATGGTTTATGATTTCTGGTGATGGTGGGGCCTGGTTGGTACCTTTGATAAGGTTGGAGAGGAGTGAGGTCTATTGTGTTGGGAGTCGTGGTGTAAGAATCTTTGGCTTACTGGCTCCTGTATATGAGTGTGTACACTGTGATGCCATGTCTTGTACTTTTAATTCCATGTCTTTTAACTCTCCCTTAATCCCATCTTTCTTTCTCGCATTTTATTTTGCTTTCCATGCATGATTTTACATTGAATTTAATTTTCTGAGTGACACCTTCTGGTTTAGCCTTTGTGTGCCTCAGCAAGGATTCTTCCGTCTGATTAGTTTAATGGACATACTCTCTTGCACCTTCTTCCGTTGGGAAAAAGATACAAAAGTCTGAGGTCACGTACCAACCAACAAGAACAGCTTCTTCCCTGCTGCCCATCAGACTTTCTATCTTGCATTAAGTTGTTCTTTCTCTGCACCCTAGCAATGACTGTAACACTACATTCTGCACTCTCTCCTTTCCTTTTCTATGTACGGTATGCTTTGTCTGTGTAGCATGCAGGAAACAATACTTTTCACTCTATACTAATACATGTGACAATAATAAATCAAATCAAACCAGATATTCTTTTGCTTGCGCTGTTCACACAAGTCTCGGAGTTACTGTGGAGATCGCCGCTATATCGGACTCGTGATGACTGTAAGATGCTGCACAAAAGCCCAGAGAAAGGCAGTGGGCAGCATGTTGAATGATGGGTGCTTGTCATTCAACACTTGGCTGCAAAGTCTGGGTGTACAGCGTACGAGTAAATCAGAACATGAAAGCGCACACTTGAGAGGAATCAGTGGCTTTAGACTAGGGATCTTCCTTGCATCACTTTGGGCCTGTTGTAAACTAATCAGTGGGGGTTAATTGCTAAAACAAAACTCTGAGATTTCAATTGTCTGGGAACACCCTCGTGACGAAGCTGTCTGACAAAGAGGACCAAAGTGAATTGACAGCCTTTTCCCTTCTCAAATACCTCCAGCACCGCGATCAAACAAGATCTGATTCCATTGAGCTGTGCCAATTAGACCTGGGACCACTTAAGTCCACACACTTATGAGTAGCAATGTGACCCAAACCCCTTTGAAATAATACATGGTAGTGAATGACAGCCTTTCACCTCATTACATTAGATCAAACACCCATCCAACGAAGGTTAATTTTTCTTGCCAATATTGAGTAGATAGCCAATATTTGACAATGAAAACAGCATTCGTGATTGACTATGATGGTTCTGGTGAATCACTTACAACTGTGAGTTATGTTCTTATGTTCTTATGTAACCCGTTGTGCGTGCCTTCAGATAGCAGCACCATCTGGATATATACAGCCAGCCGATCTGAACACTTGAGCTGGCAGCATCTCTGTTAAGAAGTGTGGTCTTAATCTCTTATGGGCTGTTTATAGCAGTACAAAATAAAAGCTGAAAATCCATATTTGACAAGAGCAGTCATCATAGCTTATAAACCGATAATATCTCAGCTAATACTCAGTCTTTCACTTCCGCTGGTAAAAACTGGATAATGTTACACTCACCATTGTGACCTATAACTTTTAAAAAGAGATTTTGAACTCCTAGTTGATAGCTGAAAGAATTACTTGACCTAATTTTATGTTTTAAACGTTTTCCTGGAACGTCAGTCAAATTACACTATTGACGAAACACTATTTTCTTTCTTTTTGTAGGCAACTTATACAATGACAGAAAGGGCAGCATGGTGGCACAGTGGTGAGACTGCTGCCTCACAGCGCTCGGGATCCGGGTTCGATTCCAACCTTGGGTCACTGTCTGCACATTCTCCCCGCATCTACCTGGGTTTCCTCTGGGTGCTCCGGTTTTCTCCCACTCTCCAAAGTTGTGCAGGTTATATGGATTAGCCATGCTAAATTGCCCCTTAGTGTCCAAAGATATGTAGGTTAAGTGAATTAGCCATTGTGAATGCATGGGGCTACGAGCAGCGGGGGTGGACCTGGGTGGGATGCAGATTCGATGGGCCGATTGGCCTCCTTCTGCACTATTTGGATTCTATGGTTCTAAAGTGACCTTCCTCTTTTTGTACTTACCACCCCTAGCACCCTCCATGAAATGTATGTCCTTTTAGCAAACCATTGGCAGGTGCTTCCAGTTACCAATGGGTTCCCATATTTATCGAGGGACCATCTCCAGGACCTTTCCTCAATCTCAGGAGAGTTTCTCAAATCCAGCAGCAGCTGTAAAACCTGTACTGGTGATTTTTCTTCCTCCTGGCAGAACAAATCTCCCAGAATCCATAGAAGGTTACAGGATGTGCCTCTTCGACTAGAGATAGTCTCCTGCATCCGGTTATGGTAGCCTGCAAAGCCAAGCAGCTTTTTCTCTCTGCTGACCAGACAGAATCTCCGCTGACTATGATTGATTTGTAGGGAAGCCTGTAACCTGATATCAGAAATGACTTCTTCTGCCCTCTTCTTCATGGCAAACAGATTAACCTTGTTTTCCAATAGAAATGCTAATTAGCTGTTCTTGATCCCCACTCTTTTTAATCTCAGAAGTAAATGGACAGTTTATAGCACAACTGTTTACAGCCTGATACCTTCCTGGAACTTTGGGAGAGTCAGAGTTTAGTTATTATAAATTCAAAGATTGCTGTCATTGTGTCCAAGTGTAAATACCTCTGCACCCTCTTCTCAGTAAAACAATTGAAACCTTCCTTTGATCTCTAACGATCAAGCCATCCATGTTTACTGTCAGGCAGACAAGTTGTATGACCCAAATTCTTTATTATAAATTTAAAGCTACGGGCCAAAAATATAATAATTTTATAAACATCATTGTTGTCTCGATAACAACAAGAAGTGAGAATATTGGCAATTTCACCTCTTGAATCCAAGGAAAAATAGATATCAACACAATCAAGTGAGCTGAAATTAGCTAACAACACAGGTTAGAATTCAAACCAGAGAGACTCAGGATGGGGTGCGTCGGTTCCTCTACATTAAGGAGCAGGAGGGGAGATGAGATGGCAGCCGCTGTCTATAAAACATGTGCCAATTAAACATTTTTAAGACAATTGGCAAAATAATATATAAATCGCCCATAATTATATAACTGCGTAAGAACGGAGAGCAGCCATGCTGTTTGTGGATTAAGGGCTTGGCACAGAACTCAGTTTAAGTACCTGATGGTCTGATATTAATGAATGGGAAATTAAATCAAAGGAAGAATGAAAAAAGGCAGACTGGCAGGATTCCCACTTCACCAGGATCAGAATCCTAACCTGTGTGTGTTTCCAGTGAATAGTGATGATTCCATCTGTTTTCAGCAAGATGGTGTGTGGAGTCCTGACAGGAAGGTAGGCCATTAGCAGTGCCTCCCTTGTCCTGCTCTGAGGTTGCTAACCTGCTCGCAAGACGTGGCAAACTTCAGTCTCTTCTTCACAAACCCAGTTTAAGTCTCTCAAGACTTCCTTATTTTTGTATTCCAATCCCCTTGCAGTAAAGGCCAACTTGCCACTTGCCTTCCTAATTGCTTTCTGTACTTGCATATTAACTTTCTGCATTCCTTGTACGAGCTCCTGGCGGCACAGTGGTTAGCACTACTGCCTCACAGCACCAGGGACCCGGGTTCAATTCCCGGCTTGGGTCACTGTCTGTGTGGAATTTGCACGTTCTCCTCGTGTCCACGTGGGTTTCCTCCAGGTGCTCCAGTTTCCTCTCACACTCCAAAGATGTGCACATTATGTGGATTGGCCATGCTAAATTGTCCCTTAGTGACCAAATATGTGCAGGTTAGGTGGATTGGCCATACTGAATTACCCCTTAGTGTCCAAGATGTGCAGGTTAGGTGGATTGGCCATGCTAAGTTGTCCCTTAGTGTCCAAAGATGTACAGTTTAGGTGGATTGGTCATGCTAAGTTGTCGCTTAGTGTCCAAGATGTGCAGGTTAGGTGGATTGGCCATGCTAAATTGTCCCTTAGTGTCCAAAGATGTGCAGTTTAGGTAGATTGGCCTTGCTAAATTGCCCCTTAGTGTCCAAAGATGTACAGT
Organism: Mustelus asterias; assembly: GCF_964213995.1. Classification (NCBI taxonomy): domain Eukaryota; kingdom Metazoa; phylum Chordata; class Chondrichthyes; order Carcharhiniformes; family Triakidae; genus Mustelus; species Mustelus asterias. The sequence continues at coordinate 47,408,431 of NC_135812.1, read as the reverse complement.
TTAGGTGGATTGGTCATGCTAAATTGTCGCTTAGTGTCCAAAGATGTGCAGGTTAGGTGGATTGCTAACTTGCTGTTTAGTGTCCAAAAATGTGTATATTAGGTGGATTAAATCATGGTAAACATGTGGGCTTATGAGGATAGGGTAGGTGGAGGTTTGGGGGGGGTGGGGGTGAGGGGGCAGGGGGTAAAATGCTCTTTTGGAGAGTTGGTACAGACTCGATGGGCCAAATAGCCTCCTTCTGCACTGTCGGGATTCTTTGGTTCATTGCTGTTTGTGGGAGCTTGCTGTGCGCAAATTGTTTGCAACATTTTCCACATTAATGCAAGGACTACTCTTCAAAATGTGTTTCATTGGCTATAAAGCACTTTGGGATTTCCTGAGGCCATGAAAGGTGCTACAGAATTGCAATTCTTTATTTCCCACTATCCGATATTGGTTTAATAATTACCGGCGATTTAAGGGATTTTGCTTCAATGACACTGAAAAGTTACCAATCATTAATGTTACCTAACAACAGAAATGTTTTAGAAATTGCCTTCGAGTCAGGATCATCTGAAGCTGTGAAATTCCATTACAGGCAATCTCACTCCATATAACAAATGAGATAAATGCATATTGCATTTACAATTTGCAATGATTCTCACTGTCAAACCATTTCCTCTTCATTATCTTGGCACATCCTTCAGGGCACATTGCAGTGATGAGAATGAAATTCTTAGCCGCCCCTAAATGATTTCACCATCAGGAGAAAACGGCTATAAAACGATCACTCGGGATGTCTTCAGTCCATGCCACATAAAAGCAATATGCTGAAGATTCTTCTGCAACTTAAGAGACTACAGATGCTTATGTTGTGGACATTCTGAGTGTCAGAAGGCAGCATGTCCGGAATACAGCTTAATGGTTATGGTTCCTGGATTATGCAGTGTTAGATCTGTGAGTTTAAATCCCGTAAGACGTTTAACAACACCAGGTTAAAGTCCAACAGGTTTATTTGGTAGCAAAAGCCACACAAGCTTTCGGAGCTCTCAGCCCCTTCTTCAGGTGAGTGGGAATTCTGTTCACAAACAGAGCTTATAAAGACACAGACTCAATTTACATGATTAATGGTTGGAATGCGAATACTTACAACTAATCAAGTCTTAAAGAAACGAAACAATGTGAGTGGAGAGAGCATCCAGACAGGCTAAAAAGATGTGTATTGTCTCCAGACAAGACAGCCAGTGAAACTCTGCAGGTCCACGCAACTGTGGGAGTTACAAATAGTGTGACATGAACCCAATATCCCGGTTGAGGCCGTCCTCGTGTGTGCGGAACTTGGCTATCAGTTTCTGCTCAGCGACTCTGCGCTGTCGTGTGTCGCGAAGGCCGCCTTGGAGAACGCTTACCCGAATATCAGAGGCCGAATGCCCGTGACCGCTGAAGTGCTCCCCAACAGGAAGAGAACAGTCTTGCCTGGTGATTGTCGAGCGGTGTTCATTCATCCATTGTCGCAGCGTCTGCATAGTTTCCCCAATGTACCATGCCTCGGGACATCCTTTCTTGCAGCGTATCAGGTAGACAACGTTGGCCGAATTGCAAGAGTATGTACCGTGTACCTGGTGGATGGTGTTCTCACGTGAGATGATGGCATCTGTGTCGATGATCCGGCACGTCTTGCAGAGGTTGCTGTGGCAGGGTTGTGTGGTGTCATGGTCACTGTTCTCCTGAAGGCTGGGTAGTTTGCTGCGGACAATGGTCTGTTTGAGGTTGTGCGGTTGTTTGAAGGCAAGAAGTGGGGGTGTGGGGATGGCCCTGGCGAGATGTTCGTCTTCATCAATGACATGTTGAAGGCTCCGGAGGAGATGCCGTAGCTTCTCCGCTCCGGGGAAGTACTGGACAACGAAGGGTACTCTGTCCACTGTGTCCCGTGTTTGTCTTCTGAGGAGGTCGGTGCGGTTTTTCGCTGTGGCGCGTTGGAACTGTTGATCAATGAGTCTAGCGCCATATCCTGTTCTTCTGAGGGCATCTTTCAGCGTCTGGAGGTGTCTGTTGCGATCCTCCTCATCCGAGCAGATCCTGTGTATATGGAGGGCTTGTCCGTAGGGAATGGCTTCTTTCACGTGTTTAGGGTGGAAGCTGGAGAAGTGGAGCATCGTGAGGTTATCCGTGAGCTTGCGGTACAGTGAGGTGCTGAGGTGACCGTCCTTAATGGAGATGCGTGTGTCCAAGAATGCAACCGATTCCGGAGAGTAGTCTATGGTGAGCCTGATGGTGGGATGGAACTTGTTGATGTCATCATAGAGTTGTTTCAGTGATTGTTCACCATGAGTCCAAAGGAAGAAAATGTCATCGATGTATCTAGTGTATAGCATCGGTTGAAGGTCCCGTGCGGTGAAGAAGTCTTGTTCGAACCTGTGCATGAAGATGTTGGCATATTGAGGTGCGAATTTGGTCCCCATGGCTGTTCCGTGTGTCTGGATGAAGAACTGGTTGTTGAAGGTGAAGATATTGTGGTCCAGGATGAAGCGGATGAGATGTAAAATTGCATCTGGAAACTGGCAGTTGTTGGCGCTGAGCACTGAGGCCGTTGCAGCAATGCCATCGTCATGGGGGATGCTGGTGTAGAGTGCCGAGACATCCATTGTGACGAGGAGCGCTCCTGGTTCAACTGCTCCATGTGTGCCGAGTTTCTGTAGGAAGTCCGTCGTGTCACGACAAAAGCTGGGGGTTCTTTGTACAATGGGTTTCAGGATGCCCTCGACATAGCCGGAGAGGTTCTCGCACAGGGTCCCATTGCCCGATACGATGGGACGGCCGGGTGTGTTTGCCTTGTGTATCTTCGGGAGGCAGTAGAGATCTCCAACGCGGGGAGTACGTGGGATGAGAGCACGGAGGGTGTTCTGAAGGTCCGGATCAAAGGTCTTGATCAGAGTGTTGAGCTGACGGGTGTGTTCTTTGGTCGGATCTGCAGGTAACTGTCTGTAGTGTTCCTCGTTGTTGAGTTGTCGGTACACTTCTTTGCAGTAATCCGTTCTGTTCAGTATGACAATGGCCCCTCCTTTGTCTGCTAGTTTGATGACAATGTTGCGGTTGGTCTTGAGAGCGTGGATGGCGTTACGTTGTGCTTGGGTGATGTTCGGGGCTGTCTTGTGAGTGCGGCTGATGAATTTGGTGTTGACGCACCTCCTGACGGCCTCCGAACCGGAACAGCCGACAGAGAGATCTGCAGTGCATCCGAAGAGGAAAGAGTCGAATTGGTCTTCTCCGGAAGGCCGCTGCCCTCGACTTGACATGTATGCCCAAGCCGTCAGGAGGTGCGTCAACACCAAATTCATCAGCCGCACTCACAAGACAGCCCCGAACATCACCCAAGCACAACGTAACGCCATCCACGCTCTCAAGACCAACCGCAACATTGTCATCAAACTAGCAGACAAAGGAGGGGCCATTGTCATACTGAACAGAACGGATTACTGCAAAGAAGTGTACCGACAACTCAACAATGAGGAACACTACAGACAGTTACCTGCAGATCCGACCAAAGAACACACCCGTCAGCTCAACACTCTGATCAAGACCTTTGATCCGGACCTTCAGAACACCCTCCGTGCTCTCATCCCACGTACTCCCCGCGTTGGAGATCTCTACTGCCTCCCGAAGATACACAAGGCAAACACACCTGGCCGTCCCATCGTATCGGGCAATGGGACCCTGTGCGAGAACCTCTCCGGCTATGTCGAGGGCATCCTGAAACCCATTGTACAAAGAACCCCCAGCTTTTGTCGCGACACGACGGACTTCCTACAGAAACTCGGCACACATGGAGCAGTTGAACCAGGAGCGCTCCTCGTCACAATGGATGTCTCGGCACTCTACACCAGCATCCCCCATGACGATGGCATTGCTGCAACGGCCTCAGTGCTCAGCGCCAACAACTGCCAGTTTCCAGATGCAATTTTACATCTCATCCGCTTCATCCTGGACCACAATATCTTCACCTTCAACAACCAGTTCTTCATCCAGACACACGGAACAGCCATGGGGACCAAATTCGCACCTCAATATGCCAACATCTTCATGCACAGGTTCAAACAAGACTTCTTCACCGCACGGGACCTTCAACCGATGCTATACACTAGATACATCGATGACATTTTCTTCCTTTGGACTCATGGTGAACAATCACTGACACAACTCTATGATGACATCAACAAGTTCCATCCCACCATCAGGCTCACCATAGACTACTCTCCGGAATCGGTTGCATTCTTGGACACACGCATCTCCATTAAGGACGGTCACCTCAGCACTTCACTGTACCGCAAGCCCACGGATAACCTCACGATGCTCCACTTCTCCAGCTTCCACCCTAAACACGTGAAAGAAGCCATCCCCTACGGACAAGCCCTCCGTATACACAGGATCTGCTCGGATGAGGAGGATCGCAACAGACACCTCCAGACGCTGAAAGATGCCCTCAGAAGAACAGGATATGGCGCTAGACTCATTGATCAACAGTTCCAACGCGCCACAGCGAAAAACCGCACCGACCTCCTCAGAAGACAAACACGGGACACAGTGGACAGAGTACCCTTCGTTGTCCAGTACTTCCCCGGAGCGGAGAAGCTACGGCATCTCCTCCGGAGCCTTCAACATGTCATTGATGAAGACGAACATCTCGCCAAGGCCATCCCCACACTCCCACTTCTTGCCTTCAAACAACCGCACAACCTCAAACAGACCATTGTCCGCAGCAAACTACCCAGCCTTCAGGAGAACAGTGACCATGACACCACACAACCCTGCCACAGCAACCTCTGCAAGACGTGCCGGATCATCGACACAGATGCCATCATCTCACGTGAGAACACCATCCACCAGGTACACGGTACATACTCTTGCAATTCGGCCAACGTTGTCTACCTGATACGCTGCAAGAAAGGATGTCCCGAGGCATGGTACATTGGGGAAACTATGCAGACGCTGCGACAACGGATGAATGAACACCGCTCGACAATCACCAGGCAAGACTGTTCTCTTCCTGTTGGGGAGCACTTCAGCGGTCACGGGCATTCGGCCTCTGATATTCGGGTAAGCGTTCTCCAAGGCGGCCTTCGCGACACACGACAGCGCAGAGTCGCTGAGCAGAAACTGATAGCCAAGTTCCACACACACGAGGACGGCCTCAACCGGGATATTGGGTTCATGTCACACTATTTGTAACTCCCACAGTTGCGTGGACCTGCAGAGTTTCACTGGCTGTCTTGTCTGGAGACAATACACATCTTTTTAGCCTGTCTTGATGCTCTCTCCACTCACATTGTTTCGTTTCTTAAAGACTTGATTAGTTGTAAGTATTCGCATTCCAACCATTATTCATGTAAATTGAGTCTGTGTCTTTATATGCTCTGTTTGTGAACAGAATTCCCACTCACCTGAAGAAGGGGCTGAGAGCTCCGAAAGCTTGTGTGGCTTTTGCTACCAAATAAACCTGTTGGACTTTAACCTGGTGTTGTTAAACTTCTTACTGTGTTTACCCCAGTCCAACGCCGGCATCTCCACATCATGTTTAAATCCCATCATGGCAACCTGTGCAACTGAATCTTCAACAAAGCTGGGGGCTGACATTAGGAAAGGAATGACCATAAAATGGCTGGAGTGTTATAAAAATGTAATTGGTTCATCTATGATCTTGAGGGCAGACAAGTTGCCAGATGGGCCTGTGTACCTTCCGTGAATATCAGCTGGAGGGATGGGCTGCCTTCCTAGCATTCCTTGTGATCTTAAAAATATCCCCGTAATGTAGGAACACATCCCCATAGGCCCACATCCATTGAATACTCTTAACAAACATTGATTGGCAGCAGGCAGGACCTCCATTCATACTTTGATAGAAGCCCCGCCTTGGAGAACTGCCAGCCAATCAGCTGAGCCAATAACTCTCGAGGATCTCCAAGGCACAGCGCTGCATTGGTGTAGAAGGGAATTTCAAATCAGCGAGTAGATTCACAAACAGATGTAATTTTTTCGGAGACACTATCGTGAAAAGGGATTAAATGATTCCTTATAACAAGTTAATATGAACAGTTTGCTCATATATGAATGCAGTAACAGTATTAAAACAAATTAATATGATTTTAAAGTATATATATCAAAGTATTGAATGTATTTTAATATATAAAATGTATTATTTGCCTCAGTCAAAAAGAGCAAATGTTGCAAAATGTAATGGTAAGGTCAGAAGGTTAGAGCTACAGGCTTGGAAAGTTTCAAGTTTTATGGGACAAACGTTGTCACATTATAGTGACATACATCGTCCAGACATAAGATAACGCATTCCTAGGGCCCAGAAGTCATGTATCTTCTTGTCTTGGCAACGTGCTTGTGGGGAAAGGTTGATCTAAGGAAAGTGTCCATAGTCACATAGCAACCAGGAAATGGATTTAGCCAAGATGGGAGGATGTCTGAATTGAATGGACTAATGAGATATCATTGTACTGAGTGGCAGATTGCAATTGACTGAAGTACCTTGTCAAAAAACTGTACTGTCATGTGAACACTAAATGAAATTGATTTTCAGCTAATGAAGAGGCGTATTTCAGATAACAAAAAGGTATAATCATTCTGCATTTTGGCTGAGTGCCTCAGATCTTTGGAGAGGTTTTACAACTCTGAGCCTGAACTGTTTAACCCTTTGAGGGTCTCTGGAACAGCCATGTGTTTATGCTTCGTCTGTCCTGTTTGATTGTTGTATTTTAAATAAATTTTGTTATGTCTTTTGAACAGAGACTTTGCCTTTTGTAAGTTATTGAATAGAGTCTAAGTTTTTTAGACATAAATTGGCCATCGTTTAAAAATTTCCCCCAACAATTGGTCAGAAGAGGTACTGCAGCAACATGCCTGGGACTGGGTGTCGCGATAGAGAGGCTAAATAAGTGGTGTGGGTGCCGGTAAGGGGAGAAAAGGGGACACCCGAGGGATCACAAGGGGAGAGGGTGATTTGGGTCCCAAGGGAATAGACCAGGGGCAGGGGGTGGTGACTGGGGGAGAGGGGTATGGTAGAAGAAGGTCTGGAAACCTTCAGGCCTTCAGGGGAGGGTGCATGAGAAGATGGCAAAATCCCCCTTCCCGCCCAAGATTTAGGTTGTTAAATTTTTCTATTCCATCCCCCCCACCCCTCCCCAGCCCTGCCGATCTGTCACCCGCCCCTCCCCCACTCCCCAGCCCTGCTGGCCTGTCATCTGCCCCTCCCCCACCCCCTCAGCTCTGCCAACATGTCATTCCCCCACCAGTCTAAACACTGAGGCTGAGTGGGAAAAAGCAACTTGATGGCCTTAATTGGGGAAGGGATAGGTTCCCCCAGCCCCCACCCCTGAGATTCTGTCAGCCCCACCACAAAATTGCATCCAGTTGGGGGAAGGGGGGGGGGGAGGGGAGGGGTGGGGGGGGGGAGGGGAGGGGTGGGGGGGAGGGGGGGAGGGGGGGAAGGGGAGGGGTGGGGGGGAGGGGGGGAGGGGGGGAGGGGGGGAAGGGGAGGGGTGGGGGGGAGGGGGGGAAGGGGAGGGGGGAAGGGGGGGGAGAGAGGGGGGAAGGGGGGGGAGAGAGGGGGGAGGGGGGGATGGGGGAGGGGGGGAGGGGGGAGGGAGGGGGGGAGAGAGGGGGGGAGGGGGAGGGGCAGAGGGGGGGAGGGGGGGAGAGAGGGGGGAGAGAGAGGGGGCAGGGGGAGAGAGAGGGGGGAGAGAGGGGGGGGAGAGGGGGAGAGAGGGGGGGAGGGGGGAGAGAGAGGGAGGGAGGGGGGAGAGAGGGGGGGGAGGGAGGGGGGGAGAGGGGAGAGGGGGGAGGGGGGAGAGAGGGGAGGAGAGAGGGGGGGAGGTGGGAGAGATGGGGGGGAGGGAGGGGGAGGGGGGTGGAGAGGGGCGGAGAGGGGGGAGGGGGGCAGAGAGGGGGGGGAGGGGGGCGGAGAAGGGAGAGGGGGGAGGGGGGGTGAGGGGGGAGGGGGGGTGAGGGGGGAGAGGGGGGCAGGGGGGAGAGGGGGGAGGGGGGTGAGGGGGGGAGGGGGGGAGAGAGGGGTGGAGGGGGAGGGAGAGGGGGGAGCGGGGAGGGGGGAGCGGGAAGGGGGGAGGGGGGGAGAGAAAGGGGGAGGGGAGAGGGGAGAGGGAGGAGTGGGGGAGGGGGGAGGGGAGGAGTGGGGGAGGGGGGGCAGGGGGGAGGGGAGGAGTGGGGGGGCAGGGGGGAGGGAGGGGGAGGGGGTGGGGCAGGGGAGAGGGAGGGAGGGGGGGCAAGGGGGAGGGAGGGAGGGGGGGCAGGGGGGAGGGAGGGAGGGGGGGCAGGGGGGAGGGAGGGAGGGGGGGCAGGGGGGAGGGAGGGAGGGGGGGCAGGGGGGAGGGAGGGGGGAGGGGGGGGGGCAAATGTGACGAGGTCCCAAAGGGAATTCAATCCACAATTTAGAGGGCAGCACAGTGGTTGGTGTTGCTGTCTTACTGAGTCAGGGACCCGAGTTCGCTTCCTGGCTTGGGTTACTGTCTGTGTGGAGTTTGCACGTTCTTCCCGTGTCTGTGTGGGTTTCTCCCACAGTCTGAAAGACGTGCTGGTTAGGTGCGTTGGCCATGCTAAATTCTCTCTGTGTACCTGAACAGGCACCGGAGTGTGGCGACTCTGGGATTTTCACAGTAATTTCATTGCAGTTTTAATGTAAGCCTACTCGCGAAACTAATAAATAAACTTCTTAAACTTTTAATTTCACCCTCCTGCCGGCCTGGAAGTCCATCCAGAGGTTTTGAGGTGTGGGTGGAGTGAGCATAAAGGTCAGGTCTCGGTCTCTACCACATTATTCATGACATTCTCTCCTCACAGGAGAACCCGCAGGACTTGTGTGAAACTGGAGGGAAAGATACAAATCTGTGAAGGTAGCACGAGTCCTATGTTGTCGGTAATATTGCATACATATCCTGCTCTGACTCTGTCCTGTTCTCCAAGCAGAACACTAGCACCAACTGCAGCAGCATTTAAGTTTATGGATGACTTTTCTTTTCTTTTAATTCCTTTACAGGATGTGGGTGTCGCTGGCTAGGTCAGCATTTATTGCCCATACCTTAAGAAGGTGGTGATGAGCTGCCTTCTTGGACGTTGCATTCCGGGTGGTGTAGGCACACACACAGCGCTGTTAGGGAGGGAGCTCCAGGATTTTGACCCAATCGCCATAGAACGAGGTTCAGCCGTGGCTCAGTAGTTGTGCTTTTGTTCCTGTAGAAAGTCTTGGGTTCAATCTCCCTCTCCATGGTCTTCATAATCCAGGCTGATCCTCTGCAGCACTGCACTGAGGGAATGCTGCAGTGGCGGCGGCGCTGTGCTGTCTCCCACCTCAGGTAAAAATAAAAATTCCCATGGATTATTGAGCGGCGGAATTTTCCCTGGCATTCTGGCCAATATTTGTTTCTTAACAAACATCCCTGAAACATTAATCAGCTGTTTGTGGCATTGCAGGAGTTCCGCAGCTATTCGACTGTCGTCTACCTCATTCCTCATAACTGACTAGGCGACTAAGATCTTTATCCGAGCAATAGCAAGGAAGCCTGCCAGCCACTAGGGGCTCACAGACTTCCCGAATTAGGAAATATAATGGCAATTCTACCCTTTGGCTCAACTGCAAGCAATTAACATCTATCAAAGGTGTATATTTGTTGAGAAATTAGCTATATCACTCACAACTAAGAGTTAGGATTACATAATGTGTAACAGATGAGTATAGTTGTCTAATTACAATTCAGGCACATCTACTTAATTGTAATATCATCAAGCACGTATTTTCACTACTGATCTATTAATTTCCGGACATGAGTATGATAGATACAGGTCTGACCAGTGTCAGTGCTCATTGTTCTTGTTTTTAATGGAACATGCACAAGCAGCAGCTGGATAGCGGGTCAATAAGATTTTAGTATGCACCCTGTGTGGCCAGAACCTCCCTTGTAATTAAAGGTTTCATGATCCCTGACTGTTAGCTGGAGGCCGCCTGGTGCTAAGGTATCCAGTGTCTCAGAGCTGCTCTGTCTTTAAGAATTTAGCAGCGAGCAGCTTATGCAATTTTTAAACTTATCTGATTTTTTAACCCTTTCAGTCAGAGCCGAATGGTGGCACAGTGGTTAGCACTGGTGCTTCACAGTGCCAGGTTCGATTCCTGGCTTGGGTGACTGTGTGGAGTTTGCACGTACTCCCCGTGTCTGCGTGGGTTTCCTCCAGGTGCTCTGGTTTCCTCTCACAGTCTGAAAGACGTGCTGGTTAGACGCATTGGCCATGCTAAATACTCCCTCCAGTGTACCCGAACAGGCGCTGGAATTCTACCACCTCGCCTGCCATGGGCGAGGGGTGGACAATGGGAAGGTCCATTGATCTTGGGCAGGATTTTCCGGTCTCAGGTCGAGCAAGGCCATAAAATCTCGCCCAGTGGGTCTGTCCCATTCCTTCCACGGGGAATGTGCACTCCGTTCATTCCTGGAGTGGACCCGAAGTTTCTTTTTCCTGTGACGTTTGTCATGTTCTTTCTGAATGTTGATGTTTCACAAATGGAACCTTCATTTTCACTGTTTTCACAAGTTCAGCCAAACATTTGTTCGCTATTTTATTCTCAAATCCTTTTGCAAGCTTTTCATTCAACTCAGCTTTTTCCTCTTCTGGTGTCTTGTGTTTCAGTGTCAGATTTACATTTTGCAATCCCATTTCTGTCTTTTCTTTCTCTGTCTGCAACAGAACTTTGTCCTTGCCCTTCGTTCTGGTTTCACTGTAGACCAGGTCTATCCCCGGTGAAGTCTGAACTCGTTTCAGTTCTGTAATTATGTTACTCATTGTTTCATTGTCCTCTTGTGGCTTGGGAAAGTTCTCCAGCTTTTCCTGTCATTGTCTCCACTTCACCATTCGACTCCTTTTGACACTCTTCAGTCTGTTTCTTGTAGCTTTCTGCTCCCTCCTGGAATATGGAACATTGTTGAATCTGTCTGCTCTGCCAACCAGTGACCTGGGTTCGATTCCCAGCTTGGGTCACTGTCTGTGCGGAGTCTGCACGTTCTCCCCGTGTCTGCATGGGTTTCCTCCAGGTGCTCTGGTTTCCTCCCACAGTTTGAAAGACGTGTTGGTTAGGTGCATTGGTCATCCTAAATTCTGCCTCAGCCAGAGTGTGGCGACGAGGGGATTTTCACAGTAACTTCATTGCAGTGTTAATGTAAGCCTACTAAGAAAGAAAGAAATAAATCATTTTGCATCTCTTTGTATTCTTCTAGAGGAATAAGCTTTGACCTGAGGAATTATGTAGCGTGTGAAGGTCTTTCAACAAGTTTCCCTCTTCTTTGGTTTGTCTTGATTTTTCCTATAATTCAGTCGAGTCTCCTTAACTGCTCGTTAAGAAAGTCTTTGTTTCATTTGCTGAATGGTTACATATTCCTTCTGCATTCAATCCTGAAGGACAATCAACTGTTCCAACAGTCTATTTTCTTGCTACCTTCGCTCAGGGATCGCTTGTTATCTTTTTTGGGTCATTTATTGCCTTCTTTCTGGTGTCTTTTATTGCCTTCCCTCTGGAGTCTCTTGTTGCCCTCAGCAGAGTTGCCCTCTCTCTGGGGTCGCTTGTCTCTTGTGTCCCTTGGCAGAGTTGCCCTCTCTCTGGGATCTCTTGTTTCCCTTGGCAGAGTTGCCCTCTCTCTGGGATCTCTTCTTGCTCTCGGCAGAGTTAACTTCTCTCTGGTGTCTCTTCTAGTTTTTTATCCATCGCCTTTTTAAAATTATCATTACCACTTTAAATTTTGTTACCACTTTAAGGCTGAGTGTAGTAGCCATTTTTTTCATACAAGGTGTAGTTGCTAGGATACAATTGGCTTCCCAGTGCTTTTCTGGTGCCTGCAGATCTTTAAAAAAGCTTTGCAAATGTTGTACTTTGCAATAATTGTATAATAGGGTGTTCCAGCTCCGTATACTGCACTGGGCTTGGAATCTCTGTTATGCCTCTGCTTTAGTTTGGAACTAAATAGGCTTTCCATGTTTGAAAACGAGAGTGTTTGAAGCCACTTCCCTCCGGTTCAGGATCCTTTTCAAAACTACGATTTCAGCATTTCTAACATAGTTCATAGGTTCACAAGATGAACTTGGGGCGTGGATTGGTACTTGGGACTACGATGTTGTGGCCATTACGGAGACGTGGGTAGAACAAGGACAGGAATGGTTGTTGGACGTTCCGGGGTATAGATGTTTCACTAAGTGTAGGGAAGCTGGTAAAAGAGGTGGAGGAGTGGCATTGTTAATCAAGGATAGTTTAACGGCTGCGGAAAGGCACTTCGTGGGGGATCTGCACACTGAGGTAATATGGGCTGAAGTTAGAAATAGGAAAGGAGCGGTCACGTTGCTAGGAGTTTACTATAGGCCCCCAAATAGTAATAGAGATGTGGAGGAAGAAATTGCTAAGCAGATTATGGATATGTGTGGGGGTCACAGGGTAGTTGTCATGGGGGACTTTAACTTTCCAAATATTGATTGGAACCTTTGTAGGTCAAATAGTTTGGATGGGGCAGTTTTTGTGCAGTGTGTGCGGGAGGGTTTCCTGACACAATATGTGGATGGGCCGACTAGAGGTGAGGCCACATTGGATTTGGTACTGGGAAATGAACCGGGCCAAGTGTTAGATTTGGTTGTGGGAGAGCAATTTGGAGATAGTGACCACAATTCGGTGTCTTTTGTTATTGCAATGGAGAGGGATAGGGCCGTACGGCAGGGCAAGGTTTACAATTGGGGGAGGGGTAATTATGATGCGATTAGGCAAGAATTAGGGGGCATAAGTTGGGAACAGAAACTGTCAGAGAAAGGAACTAATGAAAAGTGGAATTTTTTCAAGGAACAAATACTGGATGTCCTTGATAGGTATGTTCCTGTCAGGCAGGGAGGAAATGGCCGAGTGAGGGAACCATGGTTCACAAAAGAGGTGGAATGTCTTGTGAAAAGGAAGAGGGAAGCTTATGTCGGGATGAGGAAACAAGGTTCAGATGGCTCGATTGAGGGTTACAAGTTAGCAAGGAATGAGCTGAAAAAGGGGCTTAGGAGAGCTAGGAGGGGACATGAGAAGTCCTTGGCGGGTCGGATCAAGGAAAACCCCAAGGCTTTTTACTCTTATGTGAGGAATAAAAGAATGACCAGGGTGAGGTTAGGGCCGGTCAAGGACAGTAGTGGGAACTTGTGTATGGAGTCAGTAGAGATAGGCGAGGTGATGAATGAATACTTTTCTTCAGTGTTCACCAAGGAGAGGGGCCATGTTTTTGAGGAAGAGAAGGTGTTACAGGCTAATAGGCTGGAGGAAATAGATGTTCGGAGGGAGGATGTCTTGGCAGTTTTGAATAAACTGAAGGTCGATAAGTCCCCTGGGCCTGATGAAATGTATCCTAGGATTCTTTGGGAGGCAAGGGATGAGATTGCAGAGCCTTTGGCGTTGATCTTTGGGTCCTCGCTGTCCACGGGGATGGTGCCAGAGGACTGGAGAATGGCGAATGTTGTTCCTCTGTTTAAGAAAGGGAATAGAAATGACCCTGGTAATTATAGACCGGTTAGTCTTACTTCGGTGGTTGGTAAATTGATGGAAAGGGTCCTTAGGGATGGGATTTACGACCATTTAGAAAGATGCGGATTAATCTGAGATAGTCAGCACGGATTCGTGAAGGGCAAGTCGTGCCTCACAAATTTGATAGAATTTTTTGAGGAGGTAACTAAGTGTGTTGATGAAGGTAGGGCAGTTGATGTCATATACATGGATTTTAGTAAGGCGTTTGATAAGGTCCCCCATGGTCGGCTTATGATGAAAGTGAGGAGGTGTGGGATAGAGGGAAAGTTGGCCGATTGGATAGGCAACTGGCTGTCTGACCGAAGACAGAGGGTGGTGGTCGATGGAAAATTTTCGGATTGGAGGCAGGTTGCTAGCGGTGTGCCGCAGGGATCAGTGCTTGGTCCTCTGCTCTTTGTGATTTTTATTAATGACTTAGAGGAGGGGGCTGAAGGGTGGATCAGTAAATTTGCTGATGACACCAAGATTGGTGGAGTAGTGGATGAGGTGGAGGGGTGTTGTAGGCTGCAAAGAGACATAGATAGGATGCAAAGCTGGGCTGAAAAATGGCAAATGGAGTTTAACCCTGATAAATGTGAGGTGATTCATTTTGGTAGGACAAATTTAAATGTGGATTACAGGGTCAAAGGTAGGGTTCTGAAGACTGTGGAGGAACAGAGAGATCTTGGGGTCCATATCCACAGATCTCTAAAGGTTGCCACTCAAGTGGATAGAGCTGTGAAGAAGGCCTGTAGTGTGTTAGCTTTTATTAACAGGGGGTTGGAGTTTAAGAGCCGTGGGGTTATGCTGCAACTGTACAGGACCTTGGTGAGACCACATTTGGAATATTGTGTGCAGTTCTGGTCACCTCACTATAGGAAGGATGTGGAAGCGCTGGAAGGAGTGCAGAGGAGATTTACCAGGATGCTGCCTGGTTTGGAGGGTAGGTCATATGAGGAAAGGTTGAGGGAGCTAGGGCTATTCTCTCTGGAGCGGAGGAGGCTGAGGGGAGACTTAATAGAGGTGTATAAAATGATGAAGGGGATAGATAGAGTGAACGTTCAAAGACTATTTCCTCGGGTGGATGGAGCTATTACAAGGGGGCATAACTATAGGGTTCGTGGTGGGAGATACAGGACGGATATCAGAGGTAGGTTCTTTACGCAGAGAGTGGTTGGGGTGTGGAATGGACTGCCTGCAGTGATAGTGGAGTCAGACACTTTAGAAACATTTAAGCGGTTATTGGACAGGCACATGGAGCACACCAGGATGATAGGGAGTGGGATAGCTTGATCTTGGTTTCAGATAAAGCTCGGCACAACATCGTGGGCCGAAGGGCCTGTTCTGTGCTGTACTGTTCTATGTAAGATATAGGAGCAGAATTAGGCCATTCAGCCCATCGAGACTGCTCCGCCATTCGATCATGGCTGATATGCTCCTCATCCCCATTTTCCTGCCTTCTCCCCATAACCCTTCAACCCATTACCAATTAAAAATCTGTCTAACTCCTCCTTAAATTTACTCACTGGACCTGATTTTACCATTGCATTACGCCCGTTTTTGGGCGTGAAAACTAGGCAAAATTGTGCGTGAGGCGATTAGCGTGATCTGAGACCGCGTCTGTGCAGATGCCCACTTTACCAAGGCCTGAAAATGGCCGTGATCCCAACCGCGCCTGAAACAGGCGCAACAGCAATTTAAATGCATTTGCATGCATTTAAATTGAATTAATGGGCTGCCCGCCAACTTTAACTGCATTGCCCCCTTTACCATTGCGTTCGCCCGTCTAGATTCGGCGCAGATATGCTCGGTAAAAGTCTATTTCGGGCGCTCCAGCTTCTGAAGAGGCGAGTTCAGAGCTTCCAACGGCTCTCTGACTCAGATCGGTGATAGTGGGGGAGGAGGAGGAGGAGTGGGGGGGGTGGAGAGGGGAGGAGGAGGAGAAGAAGGGAGGGAGGTCAGATGTATCTCTGGTGGTGGGGGGGGGGAAGGAGGGAGGCCCGATCATTCTCTGGTGGCGGGGGCTGGGGCCTGATCATTCTCTGGTGGGGGGGAGGGAGGCCAGATGGATCTCTGGTGGAGGGCCAGGGGGGCAGGGGCAGGGGGGAACGCCACCACTCTGCGAGCGATCAGTGGGGGGGGGGGGGGGGGGGGGGGGACCGCTGCCACTCTATAGGAAATCGGTGGGGTAGAAGGGGGGACCGCTGCCACTCTGCGGGTGATCGATTGGGGGGGGGGGAGAAATGGGGCAGAGGTCGCGATCGGTCTGGGTAGCAGGTGGGGGTGGGTGGATAAGGGGGACAATTATGTTGTGGGGGTGGGGCAATGTCTGTGGGGGCCATTGCTCCTGCTTTCTGCTCCCGGGCTGCTTTATCCGCTTTTTGTGACCCAGGAGTGATGTGACAGGAGCGCGTTTTTCAATTTTTTTTCACTGTACATGCGCAGTTCAAAGCTCCGATTGGAGCTGCAGCGTTTCGGGTACGATAAGCCCCGCCCACAGCGCAATTCAGACTCGCGATATTTTTTGCAGGCTAAGTGCGTATGGGGGCGCCTGAAAGCAGTTTTTCAAGTTGGATCTGAATTGTACCCAGATTCAGCACTTAGAATGAAAATGATAAAATCGCGCTCACTGTCCCAGCATCCACCGCACTTTGGGGTAGCGAATTCCACAGATTCACAACCCTTTGGGAGAAATAGTTTCTCCTCAACTCTGTTTTAAATTTGCTACTCCTTATCCTAAAACAATGACCTCTCGTCCTAGAATGCCCCACCAGCGGAAGCATCTGCTCCACATCTACTTTATCCACACCTTTTATCATCTTGAATACTTCAATTTGATCTCCCCTCATTCTTCTAAATTCCAGAGAGTATCGGCCTAAACTGTTCAATCTCTCTTCATACGACAAACCCCTCATCTCTGGAATGCGTGTAGTCAGTGTGTGTTGTAACTCTGTATGACCCTTTCCACTTTTTAACTGTGCTATGCAGGTTTCTGTTTTAAATCCTGTCAACATTTTTTCCACAGGTTTTCCTTTGCTCCACCTGCCATTTTGTCCTGGTTTTGTTTTAGCTGCAGCTCTTATTCAGATTCTGTAGCTGCTGAGCTTGTGGGACAGCCACTTGTGCCACAATGTAAGGACAGCTTCTTTTTTATAATCTGCTCACTGTCTCGTGGACTGTGTCACATAGGTTTGTGCAATTTTCTGTACTGAGATTTCTTCAACTTTTTCTTCAAATTTTCTTCTTATGTGCGTGTCTCTTTAGTCCAGCTTTGTGCATTTAGATGCCACCTAGCCTGTGCCCCCGGCACTGCCCAAGGGGCAAAGTGCCAATGTCCAGGGGCACCTTGGCACTGCCCACCGGGCAATACCTATTTGGGTGGGGCCTGCTGGAGTGGGGCCTAGGGGGGGGGCGATCGGTGCGGGTCGGGGTCCTGCTGCCACTCTGCATTGGGAGGGAGGCCAGTGATCGGGGCGGGCTGGTGAGGGGTTGGTCAGCCTGGGGTGGGGGGGCGGGGGGTGGTCTGCCTGTTGGGGGGGGGGGGAGTCTGCTGTGGGGGGGTCAGTTCTTCTCTGAACTCTCACTGAAAAAAACAGTGTGAATTGCTCCAGTTTTCCTGCAAATTCGATACCTAGAATGTTTGTTGGGAGAATCACCGCCATGTCCTTGGTTGCCTTTTCTCCAGAGTCTCTTATCACGTGTCTCCATACCATGAGCAGTGCTGTTCTCCAGTCTCACATTAACCCTTGCTCTGCTGAGCACCTTTACATTACAATGCACGCAGGCACATCACACAACAGGGGTAATTTTCACTGGGTGATAATGTAAAATGGCCGATATCCATAAATTGCAGGTTATAGCTCCCTGTTGATTGAAAGAAAAATTGGGAGAGATTGGGTGATTAAATTGATAACATAAAGTTTATTTATTAGTGTCACAAATAGATTTACATTAATACTGCAGTGAAGTTACTGTGAAAATCCCCTAGCCGTTACACTCCAGCACCTGTTCGGGCACACTGAGGGAGAATTTAGCATGGCTAAACCATGGTTAGCACCTAACCAGCCCATCTTTGGGACTGTGGGAGGAAACCGGAGCACCCGGAGGAAACTCACACAGACACGGGGAGTATGTGCAAACTCCACACAGACAGTGACCCAAGCCGGGAATCGAACCCGGGTCCTTGGCGCTGTGAAGCAGCAGTGCTAACCACTGTTCCACCGTGCCACCATAAATAACATATGCTTCACACTAATCAAAATCACCCCCAGTGAAGTTCCTGATCTCAGGCAGCCTGTGAGCTCTCAACCCTCCTAAACTGCCCCGGAGTTTAGAAATTAAATATCAATCCCTGGTCACTTCAGTGAGAAACCTGAGGGGGGGGGGGGGGGGGGGCGGGGGGTTGAAGAATGGTAGGGGGGCAATTTAAAGAAAAAGTGGTTTGTTTGCTTTTCTTTATTGACTGCTAAGGAGGAGTATCGATGCACAAGGTGGTTGGGGGTGGAAAATCACTTGATAAAACCTTTGGGAATACATCCAGCCAATCCAGTGCACAGCAGCAAACAAAGGTAAATCAAACTCTTCATAATGAAAGCACAGGGAATTGTCAAATGCTTCTTTGTAGATTTGGTAGAGCAAAGGCATGCAGTGGTGGAGTGGGGCGGGGTGGCTGGGGGTGCGGGGGGGGGGGGGGGGGTGTGGGGGAGGCGATGGGGAAGGGACATTTCCAGTTTGCACAGGAGCTGTTCTGCAGTTTCGGCAGGTTTTATTTCTGATTAATTTTTCATTCAAATGGCAAAGAATGTCAAGGCCAGGGACCTCATCTGATATTAAACTGGGTCAAACATAGCACGGTGACATGAAGAGGAGAGCTCTCTCTGTATCAAGCAATAACTTGTATTTTAGTCCAGGCCTGTGAAGAGCACTCATTACCATCGCCGCATTTCCATTCCTCACACAAACTCTCCTGTTGTCTCTTGGACTAAGACTGTCACTGCAGCCCCAATTAGCGCTGAGTTATGTGCAGCGTTATATAAGCATTTGTGTGCACAATCTTAGAACCTTTGCAGTCAGCAAAAAGAGAAAATTTGATTTAATTCCAGATCCCAGGCATAAAGGACAACGCTCTAACTTCATGACGTTATCAAGATCCTGCTAGCTTTGTAATTAATTGGAACTTTTCCTGGGCGATTTCACAAATTGTATTGGAAACATTTTTAAAATTTTGACAGTCGATTCATCTTATCACCTGCCGTAAGGTGCATAGTTTTACAACAACAGCTACGTTATATCATTTTAAAAGTTCTTTCGTGGGACTGAGTGTCGCTGGCAAGGTCAGCGTTTGTTGCCCATCCCTAATTGCCCTTGAACTGAGTGGCTTGCTGGGCCATTTCAGAGGGCAGATAATCTCTCCCTCAATGTCAGTAAAATGAAGGAGATGGTCATCGATTTCAGGGTGCGTAGTGGAGGATATGCACTGTCTACATCAACAGTTGATGAAGTGGAAATGGTCAAGAGCTTCAAGTTTTTAAGTGTTCAAATCACCAACAACCTGTCCTGGTCCCTCCACGCCGATGTTATAGTTAAGAAAGCCCACCAACGCCTCTACTTTCACAGGAGGCTAAGGAAATTTGACATGTCCGTTATGACTCTCATCAATTTTTACAGATGCACCAGAGAAAGCATCCTTTCCAAATCTTTCACGGCTTGACATGGCTCCTGCTCTGTCTAAGACTGCAAGAAACTGCAAAGGGTTGTGAACGAAGCCCAGTCCATCACACAAACCAGCTTCCCATCCACTGACTCCATCTACACTTCCTGCTGTCTCGGGAAAGCAACCAGCATAATCAAGGATCTCACGCACCCCAGGTATACTCTCTTCCAACTTTTTCTGTTGGGAAAAAGATACAAAAGTCTGAGATCACAAACCAACTGACTCAAGAACAGCTTCTTCCCAGATGTCATCAGACTTTTGAATGGTCCTATCATATATTAAGCTGATCTTTCTGTACACCCTAGCTCTGACTGCAACACTATATTCTGCACCCTCTCCTTTCCTTCTCCTCTCTGTACTCTATGAACAATATGCTTTGTCTGTATAGTGCAAGAAACAATACTTTTCACAGTATCCCAATAATAAATCAAATCAAATCAAAGAGTCAACCACATTGCTGTGGGTCGGGAGTCACATGTAGGACAGACCAGTAAGATGGCAGATTTCCTTCATTAGCGAAGTACATTAGTGAAACAGATGGGTTTTTGCAACAATCAATGATAGTTTCATGGTCACCTTTACTGAGACAAGTTTTATATTCCAGTATTTTTTATTAATCAAATTTAAATTCAACCAGCTGCTATGGTGGGGTTTGAACTCATGTCCCTCAGAGCATTAGCCCGGGCTTCCGGATTACTAGCCTAGTGATGTTACCACTGCATTACCAACTCCCCTAATGAGTCATTTACAATGAAGTAAAATGTATTATTATACTTAGACGTGCCACCAACTACTCTCAAAATGTATGGTTGGTTGACTATGATAAGGATTGCTTCCTTTCGAAGGTTTTGTTGTTGCTGTTTCTCCACAGCCTGTTCTAGCCTCTCACAATCTGGTTTTCGCCCAGTGTTGAGATCCTTTTGGTCAAAGGTCATACAGCATCTTGTGTGAATGCATTCATCTCTCTTTATCTATCTTAATGACTCCTTCATGACTCCTACCAGCACCTATAGTGGCACAGTGGTTAGCACTACTGCCTCACAGCACCTGGGACCTGGCTTAGATCCCCAGCTTGGGTCACTGTCTGTGTAGAGTCTGCATGTTCTCCACATGTCTGTGTGGGTTTCCTCCAGGTGCTCCAGTTTCCTCCCACAGTCTGAAAGACGTGCTGATTAGATGAATTGGCCATGCTAAATTCTCCCTCAGTGTACCTGAACAGATGCCGGAGTGTGGCGACTAGGGGATTTTCACAGTAACTTCATTGCAGTGCTAATGTAAGCCTACTTGTGACACAAATAAATAAAGTTTTTATTTTTTTTCCTGACAATAGCACCATCTCCATGTTAAGTAGGACATAAGAACATAACAAATAGGAGCAGGAGTGGGCTACGTAGACTTTTAACCCTGCTCCATCTTTCAATAAGATCATGGCTGATCCTGCGCTACCCCCACATGCCTTGATGTTTTTAAATATGTAGAAATCTATCAACCTCAGTCTTAAACAGCCTCAATGTCTGAGCCTCAACAGCCCTCTGGGGCAGAGAATTCCAATGATTCGCCACCCTCAATCCTAAATGGCCTGCCCATTATTCTGAGGCTGTCTCCCCTGGTTCCTGATTGCCTAGCCAGGGGCAACATCCTTCCTGCATCCACCCTGTCCACCCGTGTAAGAAATTTGTATGTTTCAATGAGATTACCTCGCATTCTTCAAAACGCCAGAGAATAAAGGTCCTGTCTATTTTATCTTTCCTCATAAAAAATCCTGCCATCTCAGGAATTAGTTTGGTGAACCATTCATTGCATTCCTCTATGGCAAGTATACCTTTCCTTGGATAAGGAGACCAAAAACGCATGCAAATCTCCAGGTGGGGTCTCACCAAGGCTCTATATAATTGCAGTGAGACATCTTTACTACTCAAATCATCTTGTAATAAAGGCCATCATACAATGTGTCCTCCTAACTGTTTGCTGTACCTGCATGTTAGCTTTCAATGACTTGTGAACAATGACACCCAGGTGCATTTGAAATCCAACAATTCCCAGCCTCTCACCATTTCAGAGATACCTTTTGTACTTCTGTTTTTCTGACCAAACTGGATAACCTCGCATTTCTCCACATTGTATTCCATTTGCAATGTTTTGCTCACTTGCTTAGTCGCTTAGCTTTGCCACAAAAGGCAAACAAAAGCAAACCAAAAATTAGGGGTGGGATTTTCCGGCTGCGCTCGCCCCAAAACCGGAAAATCCTGCCCTAAGTCAATGGACTTTTGCATGGTCTGTGCCCCCCGCCCGTTACGATTCCCGTGGCGGGTGGGACGGGAATATTTCCTCCTAGGTTTCCAAGAGATATTCCAAGTCAGGAGTGTGATGGAATATTCCCCATTTGCCTGGATGAGTGCAGCTCCAACAACATTCAAGAAGCTCGACACCATCCAGGACAAAGCAATCCGCATGATTGGCACTATATTCACTCCCTCCACCACCAATATATAGTGGCAGCAGTGTGTACCGTCTACAAGATGCACTGCAGGAATTCACCAAGGCTCCTTAGACAGCACCTTCCAAACCCACCATCTAGAATGAAAAGGGCCACCTGGGAACACCACCACTTGAAAGTTCTCCCCCAAGCCTTCCTGACTCAAAAGTAAATTGGCCATTCACTGTTGCTGGGTCAAAATCTTGGAACTCCCTCCCTAACAGCACTGTGGTTGTACCTACACCACAGGGACTGCAGTGCTTCAAGAAGGCAGCTCACCACCACCTTCACAAGGGCAGTTAGGGATGGGCAATAAATGCTGGCCGAGCCAGCGACACTCACATCCCAAAAATAAATTAATAAAACGTTTCCAGGAGAGCAAAAGATTAGGCTGAAGTGTTTGAATGGAAGCATCTTTAGCTCGAAGTAATAGGTAGAAGATCTCATTTGGCCTCCTCATGAGGTTCCCGCAATCACAGATGCCTGTATCTCACCACTTGATTTCCCTCTATGCATTATTAACAAGTGACTGAAGGATACTGAAGGTTACAGGTACTGAGAATATTCTTGTTGCAGTGCTGAAAGCCTTTTATAGTGATAACAGATGCACTCATAGAATCATACAGAGCAGAAGAGGCCATTCAGCCCATTATCCCTCTGCCAGTTCTTTGAAAAGCCAATGAATTAGTCCACTCTCCGAGTCTTCCCCAATAGCCCAGCAATATTTCCCTTTTGCATGGCCAAGTGCAAGAAAAAGTCTTCATATTACCACTGGTTCTTTTGTAAGTTAATTTGGGAGGAATTTTCCCCAAAATTTCAAGTCCTCTTCCCAAATACTTTTTAAGGTTGTAAGGTTTCCTGCCTCCCCATCCTTTTCAGGCAGTGCATTCCCAATTCACACCATCCTCTGAGTCAAAAAACAATTTTCTCAAATCCCTTCTGAATCTCCTGCCCTTTAACCTGAAACGCTGCCTCCTTGTGATTGACTCCCCAACCAAGGGGAACAGCTGCTTCTGACTCAACCTGTCCAAACCCTTCATAATCCTATTCACCTCAATCATATCCCTCCTCAGCCTTCTTTGCTCTAGAGAAAACAATCCAAGCCTATCCAATCTCTCCTTATAGCTCAAATGTTCCATCCCATGCAACATCCTACTGAATCTCCTGTGTATCCCCTCAAGTGATATCACATTCTTCCTATAGTGAGGTGACCAGAATTGCACACAGTAATCCAGCTGTGGCCTAACCAACACTTTGTACAATTCCAACATTACCTTCTTGCTCTTATACTCTATGCCACAATTGCTAAAAGCAAGTGTCCCACATTCCTTCTTACTACCCTATTCACCTGCTCTGCCATCTTCAGGGATCTGTGAATAAGTACCCCAAGATCCATCTGTTCCTCTGAGCTTCCTAGTCTCCTGCCATTCATTAAATACTCCCTCGTCTTGTTACTTCTTCCAAAGAGCATCACCTCGCACTTATCAGGGTTAAATACCATCTGCCACTGCTCTACCTATTTGACCAACTCATCTATATCTTTCTGTAACCTACGACCTTCTCCTTCACTATTAACCACCCTACCAATCTTGGTGTCATCTGCAAACTTACTTATCATTACCCCACATTTTCATCTAAATCACTGTATCGCTGTGCTGGAATTGATGAGAGGAAGATAAATTATGCTTCTGTAAAATTATATTTGATACCTTTTAGAGTCATAGAGTCATAGAGGTTTACAGCATGGAAACAGGCCTTCGGCCCAACTCGTCCATGCTGCCCTTTTTTTTGAAACCCCTAAGATAATCCCAATTGCCTGCATTTGGCCCATATCCCTCTATACCCATCGTATCCATGTAACTATCTAAATGCTTTTTAAAAGATAAAATTGTACCCGCCTCCACTACTACCTCTGGCAGCTTGTTCCAGACACTCACCACCCTCTGTGTGAAAAGATTGCCCCTCTGGACACTTTTGTATCTCTCCCCTCTCACCTTAAACCTATGCCCTCTAGTTTTAGACTCCCTACCTTTGGGAAAAGATATTGACTATCTACCTTGTCTATGCCCCTCATTATTTTATAGACCTCTATAAGATCACCCCTTAGCCTCCTACGCTCCAGAGAAAAAAGTCCCAGTCTATTCAGCCTCTCCTTATAACTCAATCCATCAAGTCCCGGGAGCATCTTAGTAAATCTTTTCTGCACTCTTTCTAGTTTAATAATATCCTTTCTATAATAAGGTGACCAGAACTGCACACAGTATTCCAAGTGTGGCCTTACCAATGTCTTGTACAACTTCAACAAGACGTCCCAACTCCTGTATTCAATGTTCTGACCGATGAAACCAAGCATGCCGAATGCCTTCTTCACTACTCTGTCCACCTGTGACTCCACTTTCAAGGAGCTATGAACCTGTATCCCTAGATCTCTTTGTTCTGTAACTCTCCCCAACACCCTACCATTAACTGAGTAAGTCCTGCCCTGGTTCAATCTACTAAAATGCATCACCTCGCATTTGTCTAAATTAAACTCCATCTGCCATTTGTCAGCCCACTGGCCCAATTGGTCAAGATCCCATTGCAATTGGAGATACCTTTGTTCACTGTCCACTATGCCACCAATCTTGCAAACTTACTAACCATGCCCCCTATATTCTCATCCAAATCATTAATATAAATGACAAATAACAGTGGGCCCAGCACTGATCCCTGAGGCACACCGCTGGTCACAGGCCTCCAGTTTGAAAAAAAACTCTCTACAACCACCCTCTGGCTTCTGTCAAGAAGCCAATTTTGTATCCATTTAGATACCTCACCCTGGATCCCGTGAGATTTAACTTTATGCAACAACCTACCATGCAGCACCTTGTCAAAGGCCTTGCTAAATTCCATGTAGATAACATCAATACACTGCCCTCATCTACCTTCTTGGTTACCCCTTCAAAAAACTCAATCAAATTTGTGAGACATGATTTTCCACTCACAAAGCCATGCTGACTGTCTCTAATCAGTCCCTTGCATCTCTAAATGCCTGTAGATCCTGTCTCTCAAAATACCTTCCAACAATTTACCCACCACAGATGTGAGGCTCACTGGCCTGTAGTTCCCAGGCTTTTCCCTGCAGCCCTTTTTAAACAAAGGCACAACATTTGCCACCCTCCAATCTTCAGGCATCTCACCTGTGACTATCGATTATTCAAATATCTCGGCTTGGGGACCCACAATTTCCTCCCTAGCCTCCCACAATGTCCTGGGATACACTTCATCAGGTCCCGGGGATTTATCTACTTTGATGCGCTTTAAGACTTCCAGCACCTCCTTCTCTGTAATGTGTACACTCCTCAAGACATCACTATTTATTTCCCCAAGTTCCCTAACATCCATGCTTTTCTCAACAGTAAATACTGACGAGAAATATTCATTTAGCTCCAGAGTCACTTTGATTTCTTCTAAATATTGCAATGGGTCCAAAAGGTTGAACATAGGGGGCGGAATTTTCTGGCCGTTGAAGTCGCAGGATTTTATGGTCTCATTGCAGTGATTGGAGTTTAGGCTGAGCGCCAAATTCTCCGTCTTCGCTTGGAGCGATGGCGGGGTGTGAAGGGCCGGAAAATCCCAGCCTGGAGATTGGCTACCTTTGGTTTTTAGATCAATAGGATTTTGATAGATTACGTTGGATTCACAAGTGCGAGTTTGAGGGGCTTGTGTGTCGGCCTGTGTCAGGCTGAAGAAATAAACTTGGGCCCATATCCTGCAACAAATTCCAAAGACATTTCCAAACCAGGCTCACTGATATTTCTTTTAATTTACTTGCTGAGATGTGCCAGCTCCCCCACTAAGAACACTGAAAGGCATCCGTGATAGATACCATCTGAAACCAGGCACATTCCTTTACATGAATTAGAGCAGGAATTGTTACTACAGCATTAATCAGAGCCTGGAGCATGTTGGAACCCAGAGTACTGTTGTTGTTTGCCTAAGTGGGTCTGTCTGCGGTTTCCGACTTTCCCTCTGGAGGTTATTCTATTCATCTATTAAGTGGTTTTGTTAAATATATAATTATGTGACTGAAGGTATTGTTGCTAATGGGAACATGGCAATGTATTAGGATTGAGGCACTGCGGCTTGAGACTGTATAACTTTATATGCACAAACTGTATAGAAATAGATGTGTTAAAAAGGCATTGCAAACAGCACTTAAGCACAGCCAATGTGGCATCGGTAGTAAATAAAGCAGATGGAGAAATTATTATTCATAATTCAACATATCTGAATCAATAAGGAATATCGCCAGGTGTTGGCAGCTTTCTAGGGGGTGGGGGAATTAAACATTTGCATGATCAATAAACAATTCATAGAATCATAGAATCCTACAGTGCAGAAGGAGACCATTCGGCCCATTGAGTCTGCACCGACCACAATCCCACCCAGGCCCTATCCCCATAACCCCATGCATTTACCCTAGCTAGTCCCCCTTACACAAAGGGACAATTTAGCATGGCCAATCACCTAACCTGCACATCTTGTGACTGTGGGAGGAAACCGGAGCACCCGAAGGAAACCCACGCAGACACTGGGAGAATGTGCAAACTCCACACGGACAGTGACCCAAGCCGGGAATTGAACCCAGGTCCCTGGCGCTGTGAGGCAGCAGTGCTAACCACTGTGCCACCGTGCCACCAGGGCAAGAGGCAAGAAATGCAAGAAATCAGTTTAAGGTATTTGAAAGCTTGGCAGGACTTTTGACACCCGTGCAAGTGCAAGGGGTGGTGCGGGGGGGGGGGAGGGGGTGGGTGGGTGGGTGGGGGGGGGGGGGGGGGGGGGGTGGGTGGGGTGGGGGGGGGGAACGACAGGGGGGAGAAGGCAGAGGACCTGCTCATGAACCTGGTCCTGGACATAGCCAAACTTGCCATAAATAGGTCTAGACAGTGGATGACTGAGGGGGTCACCCAACCTGACTGTCTGTCCCTCTACCGTGGTTACATTCACCACCAGGTGTCTCTGGAGAGGGAGCATGCACTGTCTGAGGGCACCGTCGAGGCCCTCCGTGCTTGTTGGGCACCGCAGGGGCTGGGGTGTATTAATTACACCTTTAATCACATTTTGATTTGATGTTTAATGTTTCCTTTAAGCTTTGTTTTTTTTTCGGGACCCACTTTAAGTGCTGCCTCTTTAACTTTGCTCCTCAGTTTGTTTAATTTAGTTTAATTGTTTTGCCGCGCAGAATGACAGGACCTTTGATTTCCTAAAATAAAATTAAAGTTATTTTATTAGTCACAAGTAAGGCTTAGATTAACACTGCAATGAAGTTACTGTGAAATTCCCCTCGTTGCCACACCCCAACGCCTGTTCGGGTCAATGCACCTAACCAGCACGTCTTTCAGACTGTGGGAGGAAACCAGAGCACATGGAGGAAACCCACGCAGACATGGGGGGAATGTGCTAACTCCACACAGACAGTGACCCAAGCCGGGAATCGAACCTGGGACCCTGGCGCTGTGAGGCAGCAGTGCTAACCACTGCCTCACAGTGGTTAATTTGCATCAGGTGGGAGCTTAAAAAGCCAGAAATTTGAAATAGGAACTCAGCCCTCCGTGTCCCAATATTAGCTGAGGTGAGACAAGGGGCGGGAGGGGGTAGATTTTTAACAAGGTTGATCATTTAAATATTTTAATGAGGCTGTGTGTTTTCTTTTTATTAATGATTCCATTTTCACCAAACGTTGGGAAGCCCAACAGTTAAAAAGAGGCAAGAAGGCCTAAATCAATTTGGCATAGGTGTCTTTCTAGCACTGCTTGTGGGCCAGGAGAAGCAGGATCATTTCCTCCAGACTCAATAGTTCACTGACAAACCTCCCCCATTTCCACAATCTATCTCTCTTCATCATAATCATACTTCCGCCACCACCTTCCAATCACCACCATAATGACCAGAACATCTCCACCCCCACACTGGGATTGGATCTCATCTTATAACCTCTACCAACACTTCCCTCACAGGAATAATCCCCTCTCAGTCCAGTTCAGCTGTGGCCTTGTACAGGAAGTCATATCCAAAAGCAGTCAGGCCCTTCATCAAATATAAAACACAGCGGATTCCAGAGTCTGAAACAAAAACAGAAAATGCTGCAAAAACTCAACTGGTCTGACCGCATCTGTAGAGAGAGAATAGAGTAAGAGTTTTAACAACACCAGGTTAAAGTCCAACAGGTTTATTTGGTAGCAAATGCCATTAGCTTTCGGAGTGCTGCTCCTTCATCAGATGGAGTGGATATCTGCTCTCAAACAGGGCACAGAGACACAAAATCAAGTTACAGAATACTGATTAGAATGCGAATCTCTACAGCCAACCAGGTCTTAAAGATACAGACAATGTGAGTGGAGGGAGCATTAAGCACAGGTTAAAGAGATGTGTATTGTCTCCAGACAGGACAGCCAGTGAGATTCTGCAAGTCCAGGAGGCAAGCTGTGGGA
The DNA here is from genome assembly GCF_964213995.1 of Mustelus asterias. NCBI lineage: Eukaryota > Metazoa > Chordata > Chondrichthyes > Carcharhiniformes > Triakidae > Mustelus > Mustelus asterias. The sequence continues at coordinate 47,380,214 of NC_135812.1, read as the reverse complement.
GTTACTGATAGTGTGACATGAACCCAAGATCCCGGTTTAGGCTGTCCTCATGTGTGCGGAACTTGGCTATCAATTATTATTGGCTATCAATTAATTGGCTGATAGCCAAGTTCCGCACACATGAGGATGGCCTAAACCGGGATCTTGGGTTTATGTCACATCATCAGTAACCCCCACAGCTTGCCTCCTGGACTTGCAGCATCTCACTGGCTGTCCTGCCTGGAGACAATACACATCTCTTTAACCTGTGCTTAATGCTCCCTCCACTCACATTGTCTGTATCTTTAAGACCTGGTTGGTTGTAGAGATTCACATTCTAATTAGTATTCTGTAACTTGATTTTGTGTCTCTGTATGCCCTGTTTGAGAGCAGATATCCACTCCATCTGACGAAGGAGCAGCGCTCCGAAAGCTAATGGCATTTGCTACCAAATAAACCTGTTGGACTTTAACCTGGTGTTGTTAAAACTCTTACTGTGTTTACCCCAGTCCAACGCCGGCATCTCCACATCGAGAGAATAGCGTCAACGTTTCGATTCAGGATGACGCTCTGTCAGAGCTGGAGACAAAGAAAATAGGACGTGATTTATACTGTTAGGGTGAGGGGTGGGGGGGAAATGACAAAGATGCCATAGACAAAAGGACAAAGGGTATGTAAATGATTGTAGTAAAGGCTGAGAAAGGTGCTAATAGCGTCCATTAAAAGATCGGAATGTGTAAATGGCAGAATAAAGATGCAGAGGTTCAAAGGACAACCTGAGACATGTAACTAGTGGGGTGGGAGGGAGGGGGGAGGAAGCAAGATGGAAAGTGAGATATTTTAAAAGGTGGACTCATAAAATGATGAAGAAATGAAAGTTAGAAAAATATAATAATACAAAATAATAGAATAAATATGATAAAATGAAATTATATAACAATAGAATCCCTACAACATAGAAGGAGGCCATTCGGCCCATCGAGTCGGCACCAACTCTCTGACAGAGCATCCCACCCCCACCTTATCCTTGTAACCCCACACATTTACCCCACTAATCCACCCAACCTGCACACCTTTGGTCTGTGGGAGGAAACTGGAGCACCTGGAGGACACCCACACAGATATGGGGAGAACGTGCAAACTCCACACAGACACCCAAAGCTGGAATTGAAACCAGGTCCCTGGCACTGTGAGGCAGCAGTGCTAACCACTGTGCCACCGTGCCGCCCCGCATATGAGAAATAAAAGTTAAAATGCACTCATCAAATGATGAAGAAATGTTGGCGATCAGGATTGTGCTGGTTGTAAGTATCAATGACAATGTGACTGGCCATCCGTCCAACTTATCGGACATTTCTAGCTTACTCCTTGATTCCATGAACCGTAACTCTTTCATAAGGATCTTAGTGTGGGCTTATTCAATATCAATAATAATATTTAGTTCACTTGATTTTCTATTCACTGGCTTAGTAAAATCCTCAGATTTATTAGGCACAAAACTCCATTTCATAAACCACACTGGCTTGGATTTATTGTTTCTTCTCTCAACCTGCTGCCCGGGAATTGCATTCCTTCACTAGACATTAATATTTTCTCTCTGTCTATATCCGAGGACATTAAAACAAGATTTAAGGGTTTATCTATTGGAGAGATGACTGAAAATAACATTTATTATTCAGGACTCTATAGTAAAGTGCATCACGGCAGCAACTGACAAATATAATTACAAAATGACCGACCATAAAACATTGCGGCTTAGTGTCAGCTGTGATTCAACTGATATCATCCTCCCCTACTTAGTTCGAAGGTTGGAGGTTCGAGTCCCGCTCCAGAGGCTGAAGAATCTCCACGGACTCTCCAATGCAGAATTTTAGCGATGTCTGTGGAGGACTAAACATTGGCCAGGATACCGAGATGGAGTCCCCCCCCCTGTAATAAGTCTTTGGAGGCAGAAGTCCCTTCATCAAAATCCTTTATTTACAATTCCTACAGCAGTACACAGAGTGCCAGCAGTTAGCAGTCTACCTCCGGGGATGTCAGAGGAACTGACACTCCCAGTTAAGTATAAGGCAAAGACTCCCTGATTGGCCCATCAATTGGATCGCCCTTTTTGGTATCAATTGACTCCTTAATCAGGGAGTTCATACTCCAATAGGACAGCGTCAATGGCTTGATTGAAGTCATTACACCCCCTCCTCTCCAGTCTCAACAGGATCTTTCACACTCACCTCAGAGGACAGACTCACTTTAACATCTGGGGGGGAATTTTCCTGTCCCGCCTGCCACGGGAATCATAGTTGGGGGGACCATGCAAAGGTCTGTTGACCTCGGGTGGGATTTTCTGGTTTTGAGGCGAGTGTGGGTGGAAAATCCCGCCCCTGGTCTGAGGCACATTATCTCTGACAGCATAGCACTCCCTCAGTACTGCACTGGAGTGTCAGCGTGGATCTTGTGCTCGAGTGGGACTTAAGCCCACAACCTCCTGACTCAAAAGGGTGAATTCTACCTGAGCCAACAGCTGACATATCCTCATGGTTCAGGGTCCATTAAAAGGTGAGCTTGAAGCGGGGTGGGGGGAGGTGGGGAATCCATCTTGCTTTTCCATTTGCTTTCTGCATTATTTCAAATTTCACCAATTTTATCACAATCTCTCCTCAATACATTAATTTGTGCTGAGGTAACGTTGCATGGGTGCTGGCAGCATCTGTTGCATTGCAGTGGCTATTCTACATGAGGAAGCTGAGAGAAGGAGTGCCGGCAGCCATTTTGACTAACAGGGGAAGGACAGCTGAGTCTGATCCCATCCTGACCCAATAACCCTAAAAAAAGCACTTTCCAGCAGTCACAAGATTCTTGAGTCAGAGAGTTTTACAGCACAGAAAGAGGCCTTTCAGCCCATCATGTTTGTGCCGACCATCAAGCACCTATTTGTTCTAATTCCATTTTCCAGCACTTGGTCCACAGTGTTGTATTCCTTTACATTTTAATGCTCATCTAAATGCTTCTTAAATGTTGTGGAAACCTTGGCCCAGGATTAACATGGCCAAATATAAAACTTTGGCTAAGATCAGCGAACCCACTATCCAGAAGGGAAAAAAACTGTAAAACAGGGAAATAAGAATACAGGGCAGAACTGGTTTTACTTCTGGGTACAAACCAGGAAGCAGATTTTTTAGGGCTTTTTATCACAACAATCAATCACAAAGTCTTGTTCTTCTGAAACCCCTTAGCATTAAAATTTAGATAGAGAAAATCTACTAAATCTTTAAACAAGCACTCACTCCTAGTTTACATGAGACCATCGCTCTGTCAGAACAAATCACACGCAGTTTCCCAGTGAAAGTGCTCATGTCTTAAGGAATTCTTTCAGAAGATTTCACCATTTTAATATTTTAATGCCATGGCAACCTCCTGGGATCTGTTCAAACTACAGTCTCCGCTCTGTGAAGCAAGTCCCTGTCACAGAGAAGGGACTTTCTCAGGTAGCACAGGAGCTACACTCTATTCCCATCTCATCAATGATTGTTGCATAGCGTCACTGAACTGGGTCAAGTACAGTCACAATTTTAGGTTTCTTTTCACTCATATTTATTTGGAAGCGCATTACTTCATTTTATATCCTGTTTACTTCTTCCCATTTACAGTTTCCAGGGTCACACAGGATTGATTATCCTGTATCGGACTCTGCAATGGTCATTCTTTGCCTGCTTTGAGCAGAGCAGGCTCGAAGGGCCGAATGGCCTCCTCCTGCTCCTAATTTCTATGTTCCTCCATTGCTGCCGGTAGCAAATAGATTCTGACCATTAACTGTGTGGGTTCCTTCTCAAACCTCCCCGACAGCTGCAAACACTAAAGGCTGTTAGTACAACAGGAGTTAGCCGCAAGATTTAAAGGGTGTGGATCCCATTGTTTCCCGCGAATCAAGATGTTTTACCTCAGAGATGTCACTCCACTCCCTCCCCCTTCCTGCTAACATTCGCACCATCTTCCTCAGTTTGCTGCGAGCTTTCTGTCCCTGAATTGAATTGTGAAATGGAGAGAGAGGTTGTCTCACTGACCTGTTGTTCCAGCAAAGCTGGTGAAAGTCAGAGTGTAGGAGAAGCTAAATCAGTATTGGTCTGTAATTTCCTGGGATTTGGGGGATACCTCAAAGATGCGCTGGGGAATCGCTCTGGGAAATTCCCAGCTCAGGGTTTACCCGGCAATTGTCCAGAAGCGTTAACTTCCCCTGGACAACTGCGCTGAGCTGGGAACCATTCAATAAAGTGATTTAAATCACTAACTTCGTTCGGACGTTCTGTCAGTTTTATCCTCACAGTTATTCTGAAAGAGTTAGAAGAAATAAAACACTTCCTACCTCAGCGCAGCTGTATTGAACGCACAGACTGAGCCCTACACAGGTCATCCGCCTCCACAACCAGACACCCCCCACCTGAGCACCCCAACCCACACAGTATTCCTCACCCTAAACCTCCCCCCGATCCTTACCCCAGCCCTCCACTGACCCGCCAGCCCAACCAATCTAACCCCCTTCTGCCCCATACTGACCTGACCCTCCCCTAACCCGACCCAGCCTCCAAACCTGGCCCCCACCCCAACTCCCCTCCTGATGTCCAAACGCCCGACTTAACCTGATGTTCGACACCTCCCTCCCACCCCCCCACCAGAACTCCCCAGTGTCCGAACCGCCAAAGCTATATCCCATTCACTGACATTAGACACTTACCTTCTCCCTGGCCTGTTATTTTCAAGGGGATATTTCAACTCACCGGCTTTACGGACATCGTAAGAAGTTTAACAACACCAGGTTAAAGTCCAACAGGTTTATTTGGTAGCAAAAGCCACACAAGCTTTCGAAGCTCTAAGCCCCTTCTTCAGGTGTTTGTGAACAGAATTCCCACTCACCTGAAGAAGGGGCTTAGAGCTTCGAAAGCTTGTGTGGCTTTTGCTACCAAATAAACCTGTTGGACTTTAACCTGGTGTTGTTAAACTTCTTACTGTGTTTACCCCAGTCCAACACCGGCATCTCCACATCATGACTACGATCGACACCGCAAACTACCGGCTCCAAGTGGAGAGGATCGCCAAGAAGATCGCGCATATCGACACAGACATCAAGTTTCTACAAAGATGCAAGAAAGCAGACAAGATACCGAAAGGACTACAGATCACGAACCCACTCAGGTCAACCTATAACACAGACTATGCTGAGAGACTTTGCCGTCGCACCTCTCTCACCCTCCTCAACCACCTCATACACCAGCTCCTCAGCAAACGCCGCAGCCTGGAAACCAAGATCGAATCCATATTCTCAACTTGCGCTCAGGACGCAGACCAGCTGCGAAACTCTGCCAAGCAGACGAGACAAAGGAACTACGCCATCTACATGCACACCAAGAACAGGAAACTTGAGAAACTCGGCATCACCACCAGCAGCAACCAAGCCTCCCCCGGTACCACAGTAGAAAACAGTACCACTGCAGGGAAGTCCATTGTCAACTTATCCGACTACACACTTCAGCCAGATGAAATCGAAGTTCTCAGCCGAGGGCTTAATTTTTGCCCCACCACCAAAATAGACCCCATCAGTCTCGCAGCAGACACAGAGGAATTCATCAGGCGAATGAGGCTGAGGGAGTTCTTCCACAAACCCCAAGAGGCCAACAACGAACACAATGAGACAGCCAATGAACCGGAACAGCCGACAGAGAGATCCGCAGTGCATCCGAAGAGGAAAGAGTCGAATTGGACTCCTCCGGAAGGCCGCTGCCCTCGACTTGACATGTATGCCCAAGCCGTCAGGAGGTGCGTCAACACCAAATTCATCAGCCGCACTCACAAGACAGCCCCGAACATCACCCAAGCACAACGTAACGCCATCCATGCTCTCAAGACCAACCGCAACATTGTCATCAAACCAGCAGACAAAGGAGGGGCCATCGTCATACTGAACAGAACAGATTACTGCAAAGAAGTGTACCGACAACTCAACAACGAGGAACACTACAGACAGTTACCTGCAGATCCGACCAAAGAACACACCCGTCAACTCAACACTCTGATCAAGACCTTTGATCCGGACCTTCAGAACACCCTCCGTGCTCTCATCCCACGTACTCCCCGCGTTGGAGATCTCTACTGCCTCCCGAAGATACACAAGGCAAACACACCCAGCCGTCCCATCGTATCGGGCAATGGGACCCTGTGCGAGAACCTCTCCGGCTACGTCGAGGGCATCCTGAAACCCATTGTACAAAGAACCCCCAGCTTTTGTCGCGACACGACGGACTTCCTACAGAAACTCGGCACACATGGAGCAGTTGAACCAGGAGCGCTCCTCGTCACAATGGATGTCTCGGCACTCTACACCAGCATCCCCCATGACGATGGCATTGCTGCAACGGCCTCAGTGCTCAGCGCCAACAACTGCCAGTTTCCAGATGCAACTTTACATCTCATCCGCTTCATCCTGGACCACAATATCTTCACCTTCAACAACCAGTTCTTCATCCAGACACACGGAACAGCCATGGGGACCAAATTTGCACCTCAATATGCCAACATCTTCATGCACAGGTTCGAACAAGACTTTTCTTCACCGCACGGGACCTTCAACCGATGCTATACACTAGATACATCGATGACATTTTCTTCCTTTGGACTCATGGTGAACAATCACTGAAACAACTCTATGATGACATCAACAAGTTCCATCCCACCATCAGGCTCACCATAGACTACTCTCCGGAATCGGTTGCATTCTTGGACACGCGCATCTCCATTAAGGACGGTCACCTCAGCACCTCACTGTACCGCAAGCCCACGGATAACCTCATGATGCTCCACTTCTCCAGCTTCCACCCTAAACACGTTAAAGAAGCCATCCCTTACGGACAAGCCCTCCGTATACACAGGATCTGCTCGGATGAGGAGGATCGCAACAGACACCTCCAGACGCTGAAAGGTGCCCTCATAAGAACAGGATATGGCGCTAGACTCATTGATCAACAGTTCCAACGCGCCACAGCGAAAAACCGCACCGACCTCCTCAGAAGACAAACACGGGACACAGTAGACAGAGTACCCTTCGTTGTCCAGTACTTCCCCGGAGCGGAGAAGCTACGGCATCTCCTCCGGAGCCTTCAACATGTCATTGATGAAGACGAACATCTCGCCAGGGCCATCCCCACACCCCCACTTCTTGCCTTCAAACAACCGCACAACCTCAAACAGACCATTGTCCGCAGCAAACTACCCAGCCTTCAGGAGAACAGTGACCATGACACCACACAACCCTGCCACAGCAACCTCTGCAAGACATGCCGGATCATCGACACAGATGCCATCATCTCACGTTAGAACACCATCCACCAGGTACACGGTACATACTCTTGCAACTCGGCCAACGTTGTCTACCTGATACGCTGCAAGAAAGGATGTCCCGAGGCATGGTGCATTGGGGAAACTATGCAGACGCTGCGACAACGGATGAATGAACACCGCTCGACAATCACCAGGCAAGACTGTTCTCTTCCTGTTGGGGAGCACTTCAGCGGTCACGGGCATTCGGCCTCTGATATTCGGGTAAGCGTTCTCCAAGGCGGCCTTCACGACACACGACAGCGCAGAGTCGCTGAGCAGAAACAGATAGCCAAGTTCCGCACACACGCGGACGGCCTCAACCGGGATATTGGGTTCATGTCACACTATTTGTAACGCCCACAGTTGCGTGGACCTGCAGAGTTTCACTGGCTGTCTTGTCTGGAGACAATACACATCTTTTTAGCCTGTCTTGATGCTCTCTCCACTCCCATTGTTTTGTTTCTTAAAGACTTGATTAGTTGTAAGTATTCGCATTCCAACCATTATTCATGTAAATTGAGTCTGTGTCTTTATAAACTCTGTTTGTGAACAGAATTCCCACTCACCTGAAGAAGGGGCTTAGAGCTTCGAAAGCTTGTGTGGCTTTTGCTACCAAATAAACCTGTTGGACTTTAACCTGGTGTTGTTAAACTTCTTACTGTGTTTACCCCAGTCCAACGCCGGCATCTCCACATCATGTTTACGGACATCCCCAGACCCCCTGACTCTCCCCTGAGCCCTGCCTCCCCAAGGGATGCTCCTAACCCACTCAACCTCACGGCCAACCCCAGATGTACATTTCTGTAAAATGGACAAAGGGACTGGAATAGTCACCTTTAAGAACCATTGCTCTATTGACAAAATGCACACTGTTCTTAATCACAGGTCCAAATTTATATCCATTCGACCTGTGGCTGAGCATGACTGCACAGCCCTGTTCAAAAGCAAAGCACTTGTTGGGCTTGAGTAATGATCTGCCCCATGGTTTATATGATAGAATTCATTCTCATGGTTCAGTTTAAGTTTATTTATTATTGTCACAAGTAGGCTTACATTAACAATGCAATAAAGTTACTGTGAAAATCTCCTAGTCACCACACTTTGGCGCCTGTTCGGGTACACTGAGGGAGAATTTATGCACTTAACCAGCACGTCTTTCGGACTGTGGGAGGAAACTGGAGCACCCGGAGGAAGCCCATGCAGACACAGGGAGAACGTGCAGATTCTGCACAAGTCAGTCACCCAAGTTGGGAATTGAATCCGAGTCCCTGGCGCTGTGAGGTAGCAGTGCTAACCACTGTGCTGCCCCTATGGTTCAATGCCACTGTATGAGCTGCTCAAGGCACACAATAGTGACTGGTTCTGCATACCATGAATTGGCTATATGGTTTGATGAGTTGTTACAATCAGTTTTCACACATACACGGTGAACTTTGCAAAGACCATACAGGACTTGGACATTGATAGCAATTCTATGTCCATGTGGTTGTTTGATATTGTTAGTCTATTCACCATTGAACCGTTCAAAGAGGAATTAGACATTTGCTCCATGTCACTATATCATGGCGATCTAGACACTGTGCCATTATCCGAATCTTTAATTGTTGAACTTATGAACTCAGCAACTCGTTCTTCAGTTTAGCTTAACAACACCCTGTTTACCCAAGTAGATGGTATTGCCATGGGAACCTCTCCAGGCCCAATTCTCACAAATATTTTTCTTGGATTCCATGAGAACCATGTCTTCGATGGAATGACCCTTAATCCCTTGCCTATTTCCAATATGTAGATGATACGTTTGCTATAGCTGAACCCACAGCTGCATGCATGAACTTCCTTACACAGCTTAATGAGCTCCATCCTGAGCTCAAATTCAAATGGAGCAGTCGAATGTGCTCCCCTCCTTGATGTACTAGCTGAGAAATCTGTCCCTGCATTCTCTACTACTGTCAACGGCAAATCTACCTTCACGGCAAATCAACCTTCACCGGTCAATACACATGTTGGGATTCCTACAATTGGCCTTAACAGTAACCTTGTAAATAGAGTCCAAGCCATTTGCTCATCATGCGAGCTTGATGTTGAAATTGGGCACATCAAAGCTATTCTACAGGATAATGACTCCCTTGCCCAAATCATCGCTTGCTGTATGTCACATTTAACTCATGAATGGGCCTAAGGCAGTCACGTTCAGACCTGAAAAGTGCCCAGTCTACCTCAGATTACCCTGGGAGGGTGTCTCAGAAATTTCAGCAACAAATGAATCTAGCTGTTTCACGCTGCTCTTACACAGTGGCAATGGGAGTGGTATTGCCCACGAATAAGTTGCTGTCCTCAGGCTAGAAAGGCGCACTATTTACCAAACAAATTGGGAGGCACGGTAGCACAGTGGTTAGCACTGCTGCCTCACAGCACCAGGGACCCACGTTTGATTCCCGGCTTGGGTCACTGTCTGTGTGGAATTTGCACATTCTCCCCATGTCTGCATGGGTTTCCGCTGGGTGCTCCGGTGTCCTTCCACATTCCAAAGATGTGTGGGTTAGGTGGATTGGCCATGCTAAATTGCCCCTTAGTGTCAAGTATATGCATGGGGTTATGGGGATAGGGCCTGGATGGGATTGCGGTCAGTGCAGACTCGATGGGCCTAATGGCCTCCTCCTGCAGTGCAGGGATTCTATGATTCTATGAAATGAGCAATGTGGTTCTATGAATGTCATTGCGGGTCTGATACTGTGTATGTGAGCGCAACATCCCAGCATCTGGCAGATCATATTAAACAGCGTGCCACTTAGCTGTTCACAACAGGCAAAATATTGATCATGTCATCAAATCTCAGCACATAATGTCCAACGTTGGGTGTGGTTCCACAATTGGACAGTACCTATTAAACAATCCTGAGTGTGCCGCGAATTACACTAACAACCAATTTAAGATTATCAGTTGGACTCATAGTGTGACTCACTTACACATGAGAAGCTACATATATTCATACACAGGACCTTGTCTGTAATAATTTGATGTGGCAAGTAGCTAACTAAAGGATCTATTGACCGAGAAGAATTATGTACAACTAAGGGTTTATCAGCACAACTGTACAGATCCACTCCCTCCAAAGCCCTGACTCCAACAGCAAACTTCCAGCCCCAGGAATGCATGCCCTCACTCCCGATTGGTCCAGGTTACTACCACACTGCATTTGCAGACAGAAAGAATATGTTAACATTTTGCTCCTTTTTCAGCTAAACAAAAGCTTGGGGAACCGCCATTCCTTGGTTTATTCCCCATGCAATATCTTGACCAATCAGAGTCCACTTGCTTGATCTGAATTTAAACAAGATCTTGGCAGTTAACTGTTCTCTGGTGCATTCTCCATTGGAATGCCTCTACTAATCAGAGTCCACTCGCCAGCCAGTCAGCACACACTTATTTTGTAGCATAAACTGTTGTCCCCTTTGAGATTTAGTCTTCTTGCAAATATGGCCTGATGAGTGCAAAACAAAAAGTTTCGACAGCATGTCTCTCCTTTCAGCAATACTCAAGTTCTGTACTAGGGAGTTGGACAGATTTGGGGGAAGACGGGAGACGTCTGTCCAACCTGAAGGCTGGGGAATGGATTGAGGAAAAACTCAAGATGAAGCAAGAAAATGAAATCCAGTTGAAGGCATTCCTCAGGTCAAAGTTTATTCCATTGGAACATGACGAAGAGAAATAAACTGAATTTAACGTCACTCTGAACAAACTGATGAACCAGTTGGCAAAGAGGACTCAGCAATGTTCCATATTCCAGGAGGGAGCTGAAAACTATAAGAAACAGACTGAAGGGTGTCAGAAGGAGTTGAATGTAAAGTGGACACAATGACAGGAAAAGCCGGAGAACTTTCCCAAGCTGCTAGTGGACAATGAAACAATGAGTAACACAATTACAGAACTGAAACGAGTTCAGACTTCGCTGGGGACAGACCTGGTCTACAGTGAAACCAGAACGAAGGGCAAGGACAAAGTTCTGTTGCAGACAGAGAAAGAAAAGACAGAAATGGGATTGGAAAATGTAAATCTGACACTGAAGACAAGACACCAGAAGAGGAAAAAGCTGAGTTGAATGAAAAACTTGAGAATAAAATAGTGAACAAATGTTTGGCTGAACTTGTGAAACAGTGAAAATGAAGGTTCCACCTGTGAAACATCAACATTCAGTAAGAACATGACAGACACATCAGGAAAAAGAAACTTCGGGTCCACTCCAGGAATGAACATTCCCCGTGGAAGGAATGGAACAGACCCACTGGGTGGGATTTTCCGGCCATGCTTGCCCCAATGCCAGAAAATCCTGCCCAAGGTCAACGGACCTTTACATGGTCCGCATCCCGCCCACTGCAATTCCCGCGGTGGGCGGGACGGTAACATTCTGGTCAGTGTCTGAAAAAAGCAAACAAGTTGTTAACAAAGAGAAATGCAACTCGAAGGAGCAAACAAAGCAAATCAAATAGAGATAGCTAAGCACCAGTAACACAGAGTACACATGCCATTCCTCCAAACCTGACAGGCCAAGATGTGGAAAAACTGTTAAGGCTCAAGACCGTCTGAGTTCTTAATATCAGAGATGTGAGATTTGGGAGCAGTGATAGCAAATAAAGATTGTATCATAATATTCCTGGAGAAGAAAGGGGGATGTTGTGTTATGAGCCTGCAAAGTGTTCGGCAGAGCAAGGGTTAACGTGGGATTGGAGAGTGGCACCACCCATGGTATGATGTATAGAGTCACATGGTAAGAAATTCTGGACGTGTTCAGGCTAGAGACAGAACTCTAAGTAAGCAACCTACCGACATGGAAGTAACACCATGCATGACAAAAATGGGATCTGAGAATAGTTAAAGACTAACAATAAATGGTTCATATTTTAATCTATAAGTCTCAAATGCGCCTCATTGAAGCTTCTAAGGAATGCAAAATACAACATATGGTGGTAGCAAACCTCCTATTATTCCACTGGGGCTGATGAATTCACATATTTTTAAATTGACCAGATTTTAAAATTTATTTATTCATTCAGAAGATGTGGGTTTCATTGATTAGACCAGCATTTATTGTCCATCCCTAATTGCCCTTGAGAAGGTGGTGGTGAGCTGCCTTCCTGAACCACTGCAGTCCATGATGTGTAGATACACCCACCATACTGTTAAGGAGGGATTTCCAAGATGGGGCAGTTTGCACAGTGGCACAATGGTTAGCACTGTTGCCTCACAGTGCCAGAGACTCGGGTTCAATTCCGGCCTTGGGTGACTGTATGTGTGGCGATTGCATGTTCTCCCCGAATCTGCATGGGTTTCCTCAGGGTATCCTTGCACAGTCCAAATATGTGCAAATTAGGTGGATTGGCCTTGCTAAATTTCCCCTTAGTGTCCTAATATGTGTAGGGGGATTAGCAGGGTAAATCTGTGGGGTTACGAGGATGGGGCCTCGGTGCAAACCCGATGGGCCAAATGATCTCCTTCTGCACTGTGGAATTCTATGATTCTACAATTCTATGATTTTGACCCGGCGACAATGAAGGAACGGTGATATATTTCCAAGTAAGGATGGTGAGTGACTTGGAGGGGATCTTCCAGGTGGTGATGTTCTCATGTGTCTGCTGCCCTTGTCCCTCGAGGTGGTAGTGGTCGTGGGTTTGGGAAATTCTATCTAAGGAACCTTGGTGAGTTGCTGCAGTGCATCTTGTAGATGGTACACACGGCTGTCACTGTGCATTGGCGGTGGAGGGAATGGATGTTTAAGGTGGTGGATAGGATGCCAATCAAGTGGGGCTGCTTCTTGAGTGTTGTTTGATCTGCACTGATCCAGGCAAGTGGAGAATATTCCATCCCACTCTTGACTTGTGTTTTGTACACAAAAGTTCTGGGTTTATCCAAAGTTAGACGGACAAGAAGTAAAGATGGAAGTAGATACGGGCATTGCTGCATCACTTCTCCCTGAAAACGTATACAATCTGAAGCTTAGGCACATACCATTAAAACCTTCAAACATAATCCTGCAAACTTAGTGGAAGTAGTTCCACTGAAAGGATATATCATGGTTCAAATAGAAGCTAATGTTCAATCAGCAGAATTGCACACTGCATCGAAACCGGAAAGACACAGACATTGGTAAGGCCACGCTTGGAATACTGTGTATAGTTCTGGTCACCCTATTATAGAAAGGATATTATTAAACTAGAAAGAGTGCAGAAAAGATTTACTAGGATGCTATCGGGACTTGATGATTTGAGTAATAAGGAGAGACTGAGACTTTTTTCTCTGGAGCGTAGGAGGCTTAGGGGTGATCTTATAGAGATCTATAAAATAATGAGGGGCACAGATCAGCTAGATGGTCAATATCTTTTCCCAAAGGTAGGGGAGTCTAAAACCAGAGGGCATAGGTTTAAGATGAGATGGGAGAGATAAAATCGGTCCAGAGGGGCAATTTTTTCACACAGAGGGTGGTGAGTGTCTGGAACAAGCTGCCAGAGGTAGTAGTGGAGGCAGGTACAATTTTGTCTTTTAAAAAGCGTTTAGACAGTTACATGGGTAAGATGGGTATAGAGGGATATGGGCCAAACATGGGCATTTGGGACTAGCTTAGGGGTTTAAAAAAAAGGGTGACATGTGTAAGTTTCAGGGCAATCCTCCATATTTTAAAAGGACTCAGGAGAAACCTGACAGTTTAAAAGTGCAGTAAGAAGTCTCACAACACCAGGTTAAAGTCCAACAGGTTTATTTGGTAGCAAATACCATAAGCTTTCGGAGCACTGCTCCTTCGTCAGATGGAGTGGATATCTGCTCTCAAACAGTGCACAGACACAGAAATCAAGTTACAGAATACTAATTAGAATGTGAAACTCTCCAGCCAGCCAGATCTTAAAGGTACAGACAATGTGGGTGGAGGGAGCATTCAACACAGGTTAAAGAGATGTGTATTGTCTCCAGACAGAACAGCTAGTGAGATTCTGCAAGATCAGGGGGAAAGCTGTGGGGGTTACTGATAATGTGACATAAATCCAACATCCCGGTTTAGGCCGTCCTCATGTGTGCGGAACTTGGCTATCAGTTTCTGCTCAGCGACTCTGCGCTGTCGTGTGTCGTGAAGGCTGCATTGGAGAATGCTTACCTGAAGATCCAAGGCTGAATGCCCGTGACTGCTGAAGTGCTCCCCCACAGGAAGAGAGCAGTCTTGCCTGGTGTTTGTCGAGCGGTGTTCATTCATCCATTGTCGTAGCGTCTGCATGGTTTCCCCAATGTACCATGCCTCGGGACATCCTTTCCTGCAGCGTATCAGGTAGACAACGTTGGCTGAGTTGCAAGAGTAGGTACCGTGTACCTGGTAGATGGTGTTCTCACGTGAGATGATGGCATCCGTGTCGATGATCCGGCACGTCTTGCAGAGGTTGCTGTGGCAGGGTTGTGTGGTGTCGTGGTCACTGTTCTCCTGAAGGCTGGGTAGTTTGCTGCGGACAATGGTCTGTTTGAGGTTGCGTGGTTGTTTGAAGGCAAGAAGTGGGGGTGTGGGGATGGCCTTGGCGAGATGTTCGTCTTCATCAATGACATGTTGAAGGCTCCGGAGGAGATGACGTAGCTTCTCCGCTCCGGGGAAGTACTGGACGACGAAGGGTACTCTGTCCACCATGTCCCGTGTTTGTCTTCTGAGGAGGTCGGTGCGGTTTTTCGCTGTGGCGCTTCGGAACTGTTGATCGATGAGTCGAGCGCCATATCCTGTTCTTATGAGGGCATCTTTCAGCGTCTGGAGGTGTCTGTTGCGATCCTCCTCATCTGAGCAGATCCTGTGTATTCGGAGGGCTTGTCCGTAGGGGATGGCTTCTTTTACGTGTTTAGGGTGGAAGCTGGAGAAGTGGAGCATCATGAGGTTATCCGTGGGCTTGCGGTACAGTGAGGTGCTGAGGTGACCGTCCTTAATGGAGATGCGTGTGTCCAAGAATGCAACCGATTCCGGAGAGTAGTCCATGGTGAGTCTGATGGTGGGATGGAACTTGTTGATGTCATCATATAGTTGTTTCAGTGATTGTTCACCATGAGTCCAAAGGAAGAAAATGTCATCGATGTATCCAGTGTATAGCATCGGTTGAAGGTCCTGTGCAGTGAAGAAGTCTTGTTCGAACCTGTGCATGAAGATGTTGGCATATTGAGGTGCGAATTTTGTCCCCATGGCTGTTCCGTGTGTCTGGATGAAGAACTGGTTGTTGAAGGTGAAGATATTGTGGTCCAGGATGAAGCGGATGAGTTGTAAAATTGTTTAAAAGTGGCCAACTCTGGCTGCTGGCTGATAAAAACCTCACAACACCAGGTTAAAGTCCTGGTTTATTTGGTAGGTACTTGCTACCTACCAACGGGGCGGCACGGTAGCACAGTGGTTAGCACTGCTGCTTCACAGCTCCAGGGTCCCGGGTTCGATTCCCGGCTCGGGTCACTGTCTGTGTGGAGTTTGCACATTCTCCTCGTGTCTGCGTGGGTTTCCTCCGGGTGCTCCGGTTTCCTCCCACAGTCCAAAGATGTGCGGGTTAGGTTGATTGGCCAGGTTAAAAAAAATTGCCCCTTAGAGTCCTGGGATGCGTAGGTTAGAGGGATTAGCGGGTAAAATATGTGGGGGTAGGGCCTGGGTGGGATTGTGGTCGGTGCAGACTCGATGGGCCGAATGGCCTCCTTCTGCACTGTAGGGTTTCTATGATTCTATGAAACCTGTTGGACTTTAACCTGGTGTTGTGAGACTTCTTACTGTGTTCACCCCAGTCCAACGCCGGCATCTCCACATCATGATAAAAACCTCCCAGAAGGCTCAGCAGGACAAACATAACCTGTCTGTGGACTGTGCTAAGAAAAAGGTGTGAGCCCCCTGAATATGCAAGTGGCCAGAAAGGCAGACAGACCAGTGATCTAATCATCAGAAAGACAAAGGGAGATGGAGGCCAGCAGATGAACACATCCACAGAAGACAAGAAGACCCATCCCACTAGTGGGATACTGTTCAGGAAGCTCCGGAGGAGCACTAAGAAGACATTAAGATAACGACCCACGGGGGGTCAAGGCAGTTCCAGCCTTTTGTGTTTGGACTTGACTAAATTAAACTGAGACTGCCGGTGATCGAAAGCCCCTTTGTCCTTGAAAATCACCTATGGGGGCAGGGAAGTTGTTTTCTTAAATCAATCTGAAGTTAAGACAAGCAGGAGAGAGTCAAAGAAGCAGGACCGAGCGCTCTTCTAGTCAGGCAAGCAAGAGAAGCAGACAAGCAAGAAGGAGCCCTCTTGCAGAATCGCAAGCTGAGAAGCAGACAAGCAGGACTGAGCTCTCTTGCAGAGGTGAAGACCAACAGCAGCCCAGTTTTGACCCTGCACTAAGACATTCGAGCTGACCACAAAGATCACCCTTTTAGAATTGTGAGTATCCCAGCCAACCTTGCGAAGCTCCCGAGGATAGGATAGAGGTTGAGGCAAGGGGAGGGGTGGTGTATTGTAATTTTAAAGTTCAGTTTTTGAACTGTGTAAAGTAAGATAGTATAAAGTATACGTTTTATTCATGTGTGGTGAGGTATTGGAGAGGTTGATTTTATTGTTAAATAAATCACTGTAAGTTTTGAAACTCGTTTGGAGTTCGTCTTGCCTCTTGTTCTCTCATCAGCGCACTCTGACGAGGTCACAGTTTCAATATCCCTCACCATAAATCCGGAGTCTAGATCCGAGGATGATCTGAGCGATTCGAACCCGCTCACTCAAGGGAGACTGCTGGTCAGGAGATAAAAAGGATAGAGTCTCTCTGTTCTCTCTCTTGGAGACCTACTCGAGTGGAGTGGGTGCAGGGTGGCCGTTGTCCCACCGACAAGGGAGAGAATCACTCAGGCCTTGGTGACGGTTTTGTGATGGCTGTGTGATATAAGTATCAGGTTACCAGTCAGGTATAAACGGTGAGCCTGGTTCAGCGCTCTCTCCTGCGGAGTTGCCCCAGTGCAGCATTCCCCGGCCTTTGAAATTTCAAGGCCTGTAAGAGAGAGACACTCAGCTAGCGGCAGACGCCCAAATACCGGCCTGTAAGTGGAGTAAAGAGAAAGATCCCACTACAACATGGACAAGTTGGGCCGAAGGGCCTGTTTCCATGCTGTAAACCTCTATGGCTCTATGACATAATAAAGGGAGATTTTCCTGCACTCTTCGGAAGAGCATGGTTACACAAAGTCAAGCTAAACTGGGGAGCAATTAACCAATTGGTTGACTACAGGAACATGCTACAAAAACTAGAGAAGCATAGGAAGGTGTTTGAGAATACTTTAGGGTCCATGACTGGAGCTGAAGCAAGATCAAGCCTGATAGCAGGCTTTGGGGAATCAGGAGGTGAGTTACTCGCTGCAGGAATCCTAGCCTTTGACCTGCTCTGGTAGCCACAGTATTTATATGGCTGGTCCAGTTCAGATTCTGGTCAATGGTAACCCCCAGGATGTTGATCGTAGAGTTTTCAGTGATGGTAATGCCATTGATTGTCAAGAGGAAGTGGATAGATTCTCTCTTGTTGGAGATGGTTATTGCCTGGCACTTTTGTGACGTGAATGTTACTTGCCACTTGCCAGCCCAAGCCTGGATATTGAGCAGGTATTGCTGCATTTGGACATGGACTGCTTCAGTATCTGAGGAGTCATGAATAGTGTTGAACATTGCGCAATCATCAGCGAACATCCCCACTCTGGCCTTATGATGGAAGGAAGGTCACTGATGAAGCAGCTGAAGATGGTTGGGCCTAGGACACTACCCTGAGGGACTCCTGCAGTGATATTCTGGAGCTGAGATGATTGACCTCCAACCACCACAACCATCATCCTTTGACATCAACCAGCAAAGAATTTTACCCATGATTCCCATTGACTCCAGTTTTGCTAGGGCTCCTAGATGCCACACTTGATCAAATGCTGCCTTGATGTCTCACCTCACCTCTTGAGTTCTACTCTTTTGTTCATGTTTGGACCAAGGTTGCAATGACATCATAAACTGAGTGACCCTGGCAGAACCCAAACTGAGTGTCCGTGAGCAAGTGCTGCTTGATAGCACTGTTGATGACCCCTTCTATCACTTTGCTGATGATTGAGAGTAGACTGTTGGGGCGGTAATTGGCCAGATTGGATTTGCCCTGCTTCATTAAGCAGGAATATTAATGGTCTGCATTTGACAGTTAACAACAGTGTGGAACAGAACTAGTGCAACAAATTGCAAAGATCCTCGTGATTAAGAAATGATTATGAATTATGCAGCCTTTAGACTTTCTGTTTAATTATTAACATTTGCTTTGAGTAGATAGGCTCAACCAATTGTGCATGCTTCACATAAGGTGGGTTAGATGAAACAATCATCTCCAGAGGGGAAGCGATAGATTATACTCTCATTAGAAGAAAGTAAGCAAGATATTGAATTGATGGCTTTCTGTGTGGTATGAATAATGAAGGCCAGTGGACCATCTTCGCTAACAGCATCACTGAAAGCTTTTCTGAACACAAATAATAAAGGAATCTCACAGATTGATTTGATTAACTGCTGTATACTAATTTCTCCAGACATGGGATTTGAGTGATTTAACATTTGCCAAGTGCACTGGGTGGTATTTTTCATTTAATGAGAAACATGCGTATGCCTGATTCATGGAAATATCTGCAATAGATGCAACGGCAAGTTACTCACCTGAACTGAACATGAAGCAGGGCTTAAAATAGAAGGACAATTATCAGAACCATCATCTCTGTGATTTCAAAGCCCCTGATAAAATGTAATAAATAATCTAACAAAACCATCACACTTCCCGCTACCTCGGAAAAGCAGCATAATCAGGGACCTCACACATTCTAAACACACTCTCTTCCATCTTCTTCGGTTGGTAAAAAGATACAAAAGTCTGAGGTCACGTACCAACCGACTCAAGAACAGCTTCTTCCCTGCTGCCATCAGACTTTTGAATGGACTTATGTTGTATTAAGTTGACCTTTCTCTATACCCTAGCTATGAATGTAACAGTACATTCTGCACCCTCTCCTATTCTTCTCTATGAACAGTATGCTTTGTCTATATAGCACACAAGAAACATACTTTTCACTGTATACTAATACAATAATAAATCAAATTGTCAGAAGTTATAAGTTTCAAGTTATTTATTTCTGAAATTTCATGAGGAAGTCTTTAATTGTGGGAAAAATGAAGCATTATTTTTAGTTGAAGAAAATAATTTTAAACTAATTGAATTAATCAAAAGTCATGTGAGGTTTCCAAAGTGAAATCTGGACTGGATTTTTCATTAATGATGGTTCTTTATTTCAGCACCAGTTTCATGAACAGCGCCACATCATTGGGATTTCTGCTTCACTCTGCCTTATTTAGGAACATGGGAATTGCCAGACAATTTGGCAATTTTGCGATAGAATAATAAAGAAGCTGCTACCTAATTAAAGCAATCAATCTCTATCACTACATCTACAAGGAACACCAGAAGTGATACAAAGAAGGTGGAGAGCTTTAGGAAGTGTGAGTGCAATATTAACATTTACCCTCCAAATGAATTAAGTTTAAATTTAAATATTAGCGTCACAAGTAGGCTTACATTAACACTGCAATGAAGTTACTGTGAAAATCCCCTAGTCACCACACTCCAGCGCCTATTTGAGTACACTAAGGGAGAATTTAACATGTCCAATGCACCTAATCAACACGTCTTTTGGACTGTGGGAGGAAACCGGAGCACCTGGAAGAAACCCATGCAAACACAGGGAGAATGTGCAGACTCTGCACTGACAGTGATCCAAGCCGGGAATCGAACCCAGGTCCCTGGTGCTGTGAGACAGCAGTGCTAACCACTGTGCTACCACGCCACCCATGGGGACAATATTACCATTTACCCTCCTAATTTATTGCATCCTATGTCCCAAATTAACCCTGTGCTATAACCCAAAATGTTATTTTGTTGAGAAAAAAACCTTCCTCATTTACATGAATGAATCAACACACTATCTGTCTCCACCATCTCCCTTGGAAATCAGTGCCACAGATTGAAGGCAATTTGAACCTATGAAAACAGGGGACATTACTTGTTTTACAAATCACTTGTTACTGGGTGAGAACTAAAACTAGCCTTCCACCCAATTCCGCGTGGACCAGTTAGGCTGAAGTTACCTGCATTGTTTCCACTGATCAGTTTTTAATGGATCTTACTCTTCCACCTTCTGTCAGTTTACATCAGCCACCATGAAGGAAGCGAGCTACCAGGCCTGATCCATAGCTCCTAAGACTTACTGCAACTTTGTGGCTGCTCAGAGAAACATTGGCGGTCCATTTAACTGCACCGAATCTTGGAGAGCTATGGCTGCCACCAGTTGCACTTACTTGATCTACAAATGCTTATTGTTTGCCCCTTTAGAGCAAAGCTAGTTTGCAAGACACTTTAATGCCGCATATCACAAGATCATAATAGTCTACGACCATCCTGGTGGTGAATTATCTCCTAAATATGCTGTAGAATAAATTATGCTTTAGTACCATAACAATGTCTACTTTTAAAAAGTAGTTAGCTCAGAGAATTACAGACATCGGACTCTTTATCCAGTGTCCCAAAATCTGGAAGGACCCAAAAACCATTCAAAACTGGTAATTTGAATAAAGCCCTTTTGTTCTTTATTATTTACAACTTTATTTTATGTATTTTTAGCATATGCTACCCAGTGATTGGAAACCTAAGTTAGTGAGTGGGCCGCATGAGTGGCCCTCCTTCATCTCAGTGGGTCGCAAGATTGAAGTCGGGCTTGTTCACTCACCACGACGCCATGAATAAGATCAAATACACGCTGAATATTTCATGAGTTGCAAAAAATGCATCATCATTTATATATTACTAGAACTCCCAGCAACTTCAAATGGTAAAAACAAAATAAATATTTACACATTGATTGGACACAGAGGGAGTGCACAGCTCTCACTGTCAATGTTGTGAGCAATCAGCACGCACCTCACTTCAGAAGTCCATTGGAACAGACAAATGTAAAGGAAAGGTTGGATGAGGGTTTCAGCAGCAGGGAAACTGAGGCACAGATGGAATCTGGTGATGTTACAGAGTTGGATCTGGATGTGGATATTGGCAGAAGCTCATCTTGGGGTCAATCATGATTCAGCCTCCGACAGTTTCCACAGAGAAAGATGGAATGAGTGGCTAATGGACAGAGTTGGTGGCGGGGCTTGATGGCTTTGGTCTTCTCAACTTGGAGGAAATGGGCAGCACGGTGGCACAGTGGTTAGCACTGCTGCCTCACAGCGCCAGGGACCTGGGATCAATTCCTGGCTTGGATGACTGTCTGTGTGGAGTCTGCACGTTCTCCCCGTAAGTGCATGGGTTTCCTCCTGGTGCTCCGGTTTCCTCCCACAGTCCAAAAATGCGTAGGTTAGTTGGATTGACCGTGTTAAATTGCCCCTTGATGTCTAAAGATGTGTAGGTTACTTGGATTGACCATGTTAAATTGCTCCTTAGTGTCCAAACATGTGCAGGTTAGGTGGATGGACCATACTGGATTGCCCCTTGGTGTCTGGGATGCATGGGTTGGGTGGATTGGCAGCGGCACAGTGATGGTGCAGTGGGGGGGTGGAGAGCCTGGGTGGGATGCTCTCTCAAAGTGTCGGTGCGGACATGATGGGCCGAATAGCCTTAGCCTCTTTCCATACTGGAGGGATTCTATGATTAAGAAATTTCTGCTCACCAAAACTGGTGTTAGACAATCAGTACAAGAAATTACAGAGGGTGGAGGGGCTGAGAGAGATGGTGGTGATGTGGAGCTGTGTGCACATGTGGGACCTAACAACTTTCCAGATTACATTGCCAAGGGGCAGCATGTAGATGAGGGACCAAGGGGGACACTAGAGGGAACAGTATGAACACAGAAATAGAAGCCATTGCAGGTGATTCTTTGGCTATGCTTCGATGGTTAAAAATGGAACCAAGCAACTGCTGAATAAATCATTGAACTCATTTGCTCAAATATTCTTTGCATAGTTAATATACCTAAAAATATCTGCTAAGACTCAGCACATTTTAAAAATGCAGCAATTTGATTTGGCACAACTCTCCAAACCTAAATACAGTCCTTCCTGCAATCTTTCTTCATCCTGCTGTCTGAGACGTCCAATCACAGTTCTAATAATTGAGAATAAATTAAAAAATATATAAAAATTAAACAAACAGCTCAGTTTAGCAGAATGTAATTTGTGGTGTTTCGGTTTACACTTTGGATCAGGCGTATCTATGAAAGGATATATTTTCTACCAATAGGATGTAATAATGTCATTTAGTTCTGTTCAATCAAATGTAGCATGTCCTAATTCAGAGCAAGTGTTCCCTCTGATTTGGGCAACATGATGGCACAGTGGTTAGCACTGCTGCCTCACAACGCCCGGGACCCGGGTTCAATTCCAGCCTCGGGTCACTGTCTGTGTGGAGTCTGCACATTCTCCCCGTGTCTGTGTGGGTTTCCTCTGGGTGCTCCGGTTTCCTCCCACACTCCAAAGATGTGCAGATTAGGTGGATTGGCCTTGCTAAATTGCCTCTTGGGGCCTGATTTTACCATCAAGTTGCACCTGTTTTCAGGCGCAAAAACTTGGTAAAGTCAGGCGTGAGACAAGTAGTGTGATCCGCGCCCACCTCCGTACCTGTTCCCCCTTTACCAATGGCCGAAAATGGCCGCCGACGGGACCGCGCCCGAAACAGGTGCAACATCAATTTAAATGCATGCGCATGCATTTAAATTGACTTAATGGACTGCATGGTGGGGAGGGGGAGGCAGGTCAGATGGCTCTTTGGTTGGGGTCGGGGGGCGTGGGGGAGGGAGGTGGGTCAAATGTCACTCTCGTGGGAGAGGGAGGCGGGTCAGATGTCGCTCTCATGGGGTGAGGGAGGCGGGTCAGATGGCTCTCTGGTGGGGGAGGCGGGGGGAGGCAGGTCAGATGGCTCTCTGGTAGGGTAGGCTGGGGGACAGGGGCAGGAGGGGTCCGCTGCCACTCTGCGTGTAATCGGTTGGGGAGGGGGGAGGCAGGGGGCCGCGATTGGACTGGGTAGCGGAGGGGTGGGAGGATAAGGGGGTCAGTTATGTTGTGGGGGTGGGACAATATCTGTGGGAGCCAGAGGGAGGCATTTTCCAGCCCGGGAGCGATGTGGCAGGGAAGCGTTTTCTATTTTTTTTACTGCGCATGTGCAGTTAAGGCTCCAATCGGAGCTGCAGTGTTTCGGGTGCGTTAAGTGCCGCCCACAGGCTTCTACAACATGATTCAGAATCGCTGCTATTTTTTAAGGCAGAATGCATATGGGGGCACCAGAGAATGGGTCTAAAAGTCACTCCCAGTTTCAAGTCTGCCCAGCACTTAGAATTAAAATGGTAAAATAGGGCCCTTAGTGTCCGAAGATGTGTAGGTTAAATGGATTGGCCATAGTAAGTGTGTGGAGTTATGGGGATAGGGTGGGGGGGAGAGGGCTCGGTTAAGATACTCTGTCAGAGAGTGGGTGTGGACTTGATGGGCTGAATGGCCTCTTTTGCACTGCAAGGATTCTATGATTCTTCTATGATTTGTCCCAGTAACGGACTTAGAATTTACCAAGTCAAAAAGAACACGTGCGATGTGAGGAAAAGGTTGGAGCTGGGATTTTGAGATTAATCTATTCAAAAGGATTGCCCTCCAGACGTCAGTCCAAAGTGCAAGCTTTGTATTCAAGCGGGCTCCAATTCCTCCACAAACTAGAAACAGGTCTCTTTGTACTTCAGCTCCTGGGAATCCTGCACAGACAGTGCTGCTGAGAAGTATTTAAGAATCGATCATGTCTAAACACATCATGTATCCTGAATTTCACATTATTACCGTCATCTCTCATTGCCTCGGGGAAGTTGTTCCGCAGTGCGCATTCAGTTTGAAACACTGCTCCTGTCAAATAACTTAGCCTGGGTCTGAACCTTCAACTTTCTAGGAGTGTCAAAACAAGCCCCCGTTGAGTGACATTGGCTCCCTGTCTCGCACTGCCTTGATTCTGAAACTCTCATTGTTGTCTTCAAATCTCTCCATGGCCTAACTCCAGCCCCCACCTCTGTCACTTCCTTCAATCCTACCACTCTCCAGGCTCCCCGCACTACCCCATTTCTGGCATCCTGTGCATCTCCAGAATTCACTGCTCCACATTGGTGGCCGTGCTTTCAGCTGGAGGAGGTATACACTCTGAATCATAGAATCCCTACAGTGCAGAAGGAGGCCATTTGGCCCATCGAGTCTGCACTGACCACAATCCCACCCAGGCCCTATTCCCGTAACTCTATACATGTACCCTAGCTAGTCTCCATCCCCCCGCCCCCCACCCCCTGGCACTAAGGGGCCATTTAGCATGGCCAATCCACCTAACCCGCATGTCTTTCAGTGTGTGGGAGGAAACCGGAGCACCCGGAGGAAACCCACACAGACACAGGGAGAACATGCAAACTCCACACAGACAGTGACCCAAGTTGGGAATCAAACCCGGGTCCCTGGTGCTGTGAGGCAGCAGTGCTAACCACTGTGCCACCATGCCGCTCTGGAATGCGCTCACTACCCATCTTCACCTCTCTACGTCTCTGGCCTCCTCCATGATGTTTCTTAAATCCTATCTCTTGACCAACCTTTTTCTCACCTGTTCTGACATCTTCTTAATATTATTTAAAAGGACTCTGCATATTCCAGACAATATGCATGTATTTTAGAATATTCCCACAATTTTGAGTTCCTAATACCCAGTGAATTCATATTTTCATAACTCAAGCTCATAGTCCGCACAATAAAAGCACCAATTCGTGTAACACTTTCTTCCAAATGGACATCACAAGGATTGTTGCTGCAGACTTAACAAAACAGAAAATGCTGGAAAATCTCAACCGGTCTGTCAGCATCCGTGGAGAGAGAATAGAGCCAACGACCCTTGTGTCAGTGGTTGTGATTGGAGAAGTCAGTCTTTGCACTGCTGCTTAACCTATACACCCACCCCATTACTGACAGGTAGGGCGAGTTTAAATTCCTCCTTGCACCCAGGCACCCGAGTATGTCAGAATCCTCATTTATGGGCGGAATTTTCTCAAAGTGTCATTTTGGATGTGAAAAGTGATGTTGATCACACTGGCTTGTCCCACACCGGGTGCAATCAATGAATCACCACGTGGACCAGGCTGAGTTGGGGTCCCCAGGTATCTAAACCCCCCAGACTGGGGCTGAGGTGGGCATTGTTAACAAGTGGGAGCTGCATTTAAACAGGCTCCCTCTGCTCTCACTCTCCATCAGGCCAGGAGGATGGCTGCAAGGATCCAGCTCCCCCCTTTCCCAGAAGCAGATCTCAGCGGGCTGAGGGAGAGGCAGGCCCCCTGTACCTCCGGGTGGGTAGAAGACCCAAAGTTGGCCAGGCTAATCCCGCCTGGGAGGCGGGGCCAGCTGCAATTAGTGCCAGCAGCCTGGCATGGAGGACTGGCATCCAAACTCCAGAAAGAATGAATGACCTCATACTAGCCTCAAGGGTGAGTGACCACCTGTCTCTTCCTGGCACCAGTCCTGTCTGTCACCCCTGGAATGTCACTTTTAATCCACCTCCTGCCACCTCTCTGCCTCCCAACACCCGTCCCCCCAGTATCTTCCTCAGCACGCCTTCTTGCCGAGGAACGGTGTCCACATATGCAAATTGCTGTAGACCCCAGACCCGCCAGGCGTCCAGCTCCCAATGTCCTTTTTGTGTCCCCTGGGGGAGAAGATATCCTCCAATAAAATGGCCGAGTTGTGGATCGTCACCCCCCAATGGGGAAAGGATGCTGTCGATCTCTGGGGAGGATCAGATGCGAGCCATGACTGACAGCGAGGTTGTCCTGTGAGGAGCCACTGCACCATCATCTCGGTGACCAGTCTCAGTGAGTTGTCTATTTCCCAGACTCTTGTCCCTCCCAGTTTCTGAACCCATGTCCGTTCTCTCGCAGGATCACCATTAGATGAGTCCGAGCCACCCAGAGTCACTGCTTCCCCTGCAACCCTGGAGAGGGCCGAGGAAGAGGGCTCTGAGGAGGAGGAGGGCACTGAGGAGGAGAGCTCTGAGGAGTAGAGTTCTGAGGAGGAGGAGAGCCCTGAGGAGGAGGAGGGCACTGAGGAGGAGAGCTCTGAGGAGTAGAGTTCTGAGGAGGAGGAGAGCTCTGAGGACAAGGAGAGCCCTGAGGAGGAGGAGGGCACTGAGGAGGAGGAGGGCACTGAGGAGGAGAGCTCCGAGAAGGACACCAATCATTCGTCACAGCTTTCACCAGCACTATCCACCAGCCTGAGTGGAACATGGCAGCAGACACCTGAGTGGAACATGGCAGCAGACAGGCTTCTGGGTCATGATCGGATGCACCACAAGCTGCTGATCCACATCAGGTGGAGGTGGGAACTTCCATGGGAGTGGGCATTCAGACCTCTGCAGGATCCCAGGAAACTGCTGGCCTCCAGCCAGATGCCGAGCCTCTGGAAAGGTTTCTCCCAGAGCTGCTGGAGAGGCAGAGCCGGGAAATCCAAGAGAGTGTGTCAGCGACATTGGCTGCTTGGAGCAGTCCCATCGCCTTCAGTTGCAGGAGATGGTGCCGTCATTGTGTGGCACCCAGGCCAACACAGCAAGGGTGTGGTAACCGCAATGGAAAGTCTCGGGCACAACATCTGGGCCATGAGTGGCGGAGTCCAAGGCTCAGTCTCTGAGGACCAGGGCTGAGATCCTTGAGAGCATGGTCCAGATGCAGAGGGACATTTCAGAGGGCTTTGACACCATGGTGCAGACAATGGCGGTCCTCCAGGACAGGCAGCGCCAGGTTACGCAGAGGCTTCTGGAGCTCATTCCAGCTGCCTCAACATCCCATGGAGTAGCCCAGGGCCCACAAGCATCCCAAAGGAGCAGGAAGCACTGGAGGCCATTCCCGGGGCCTGCCACCAAGGAGAATCTGGCAGCCTCCAGCCCTTCTGAAACCCCCCCCCCCCCCCAGCCCTTCTGAAACCCCCCTCCCCCCCCCCCCCCACCTCCTGACACCAGTGCATCTCCTGCGCAGTGGGTATGGCAATCAGTCACACCCAAAAGTCGGCCGGAACCCACCAGACCCACTGAGGATGCCCACCAAAGGCACACAGGGTATGGAAGGCAGCAAACCACCTCCACTTTTGATGTGTATCCTGGGGAGACACCGAGACGTAGCATTAGGCCACATCAGATGAAGAAGTTATAGGAGCACTGACTGGGCACGGGTGAAGGCATCATAGTTAGGGATAGGATCATTGTAAATAATAAACATTAAAGAATCCTACACCTCAAAGCTGCAACTCCTCTGTGTTTGATGGTGGGTGGCATGGGGGCACAATGGTTAGAACTGCTGTTTCACTGCGCCAGTGACCCAGGTTCAATTCCAGCCTCGGGTGACTGTCTGTGTGGAGTTTGCATGTTCTCCTCATGTCTGCATGGGTTTCCTCTGGGTGCTCCAGCTTCCTCCCACAGTCCAAAGATGTGTGGGTTAGACTGGCTGGCCATGCTAAATTGCCACTAGTGTCGCAGGGATTAGCAGGGTAAATGAGGGTTACGGGAATAGGGCCTGGGTGGGATTGTGGTTGGTACAGACGCAATGGGCCGAATGGCCTCCTTCTGTTCTGTAGGGATTTTATGATCCTTTCCCAATGGGAGTTCACCCCCGTCCCCCACCCCGCCCCATCTGAACTCAGATCCTCCTTGGTGGCAGGCCCCGGGAATGGCCTCCAGTGCTTCCTGCTCCCTTGGGGTGTTTGTGCGCCCTGGGCTACTCCATGGGATGTTGGGGCAGCTGGAATGAGCTCCAGAAGCCTCTGCATAACCTGGTGCTGCCAGTTCTGGAAGACCACCGTTGTCTGCACCATGGTGTCAAAGCCCTCTGAAATGTCCCTCTGCATCTGGACCATGCTCTCAAGGCTCTCAGCTCTGGTCCTCAGAGACTGAGCCTGGACTCCGCCACTGATGTCCCAGATGTTGTGCCCGAGACTTTCATTG
Organism: Mustelus asterias; assembly: GCF_964213995.1. Lineage (NCBI taxonomy): Eukaryota > Metazoa > Chordata > Chondrichthyes > Carcharhiniformes > Triakidae > Mustelus > Mustelus asterias. The sequence continues at coordinate 47,351,810 of NC_135812.1, read as the reverse complement.
CGGTTGCCACCCTTGCAGTGTCGGCCTGGGTGCCACACAATGCCGGCACCATCTTCTGCAACTGAAGGCTTTGGGACTATCTGAAATGTGAAAGGGGAATGAAATTGAAAGTGAAATAAGATTCCACCACATCAGAGGGAAGACATTCACCTTTATCTGTCAGTCTGACACATTGGGAGACACACCAAAGGGTTTCAAAGCTAGAAAGGGAAGACTTTCCACACGATCCCCATCCATTGGAAAAGATCGCTGAGCTGAGCCTCTCCAGGTCAGGCCAGACTTAGCGGGATTTGAACCGGTGCAATGCAGCTGGAAATCCATTGGGGGACTTCTCAACCAGTTCTGTATATGCTAATGAATGGATATATTTTCTACCAATGGTGTGTAATAATATCATTAAGCTCTGTTCAATCCAATGTAGAAGGTCCAAACTCAGGGCAAGTGCTCCCTCTGATTTATCCCAGCAATGCACTTGGAATTTAAAAAGGCAAGAGGAAAAGGTTGGAGCTTGAATTTTGAAGCTCATTTACTCAAAATTCACCCACCAGATTTTTTGTAAAAGCATTGCACTCAACTGGGCTCCAATGCTACCACACATTATAATAATGTTCCCTGTGTCATAGCTTCTGGGAATCATACACTGACAGTGCTGCGGTCAAGAATTTAAGAATCGATGATGTATAAACACATCTAGTACCCCCAATTTCACATTATCACCGTCATCTCGTATTGCCTCAGGGAAGTTACTGCAAATGCCTAAATGTCATTTCACTGTCAGGAGGCTGGAGTGTGAGTTTTATGGTTCCGTGTCTTATCAGGAGTCATTCCTCAGCTAATTCTTTCAGAATATTGTGCTAAAGCTCCATTCCTCCCCCCAAATAAAACTACAGCATCTGAACTATGTTTCTATTGAAATATGTTTCTATTTCTACTCCTCTCCTAAGTATATTTCCTTATCAAAGCTGTGTCTCTGGGTGGAATGGGGAATTTTAACTGGGATTAGGTTACGGGTGGGTAGAGGGTGGGATAACCAAGATTCAAATAGACTTGAAAGGATATTGGAGCGGACAGAGAAGGATCCAGCCACTGTGGTTCAACTTAAGGAAAAATAGGTAAGAGGTCCTGTTTTGGAGGCTACCAAGGTCTTGGACCAGATTTTTCTGCAGGTGGGGTCTTCTCCTCCCCATATCCTCCACCAAGGTCTCCAGGCTGGCATCCAGAAACCTTGGAAAACGCTTTCCGCCATGTTGTGTGATTCTTTCATGTTTCCCATATTGGGTTCACTGCCAATACCTGCTGTTGGCCACAATGTATTTCCCAGTTTAAGCAGTGCCCGCTAGCTTTAAGTGAATCTAGCCCCTCGCAGTATTAGCCCCATGCAGTGTCCAGCCAATCAATAAAGCAGTTAGCACTGGCTGGCACAAGTGTAGCCCTGCACATTCTTCCTTTTTAGACAATAATCCAATTCCCTCTTGAAAGCCTCAATTGAACCAGCCTCCATCACACTCTGAGGCAGTGAATCTGGATCCGAACACCTCAGTGTGTGAAAACATTTTTCTCATGTTGCCATTGCTCCCTCTGCCAACTCTCTCAAATCTGTGCCGTGCTGATTTGCCATCCTTCCACTAATGGCAGCAGTTCTTCCCGACCCATTACGTCCAGATAGATTGTGAATACCTCAATCAAACGTCCTCTCAGTCTTCTCGGTTTGTAGTGAGGGCGTCGCACATCCACCAATCCCGGGAATTACATTGGCAACGAGTGGAGCAGGCCAGATTCTAACTCCTAACACGCATTTTTGTTAGGCCGCAGGGTCCAGGATTGTCACGTTTGGTTTACATTCTAATAATTTCGGTGAAGCTCCCTGAAAATATGCCCTTATCACCCGAGGGTCACCCCAGCTGACAAATATGAGAAAGAGAGGGAGAAAAAGAATGCGGCCATCGCTATAGTTAAGAAAGCTCACCAAAGCCTCTAATTTCTCAAGAGGCTAAGGAAATTCAGCATGTCCACTATGACTCTCACCAACCTCTACAGAGGCACCATAGAAACCATTCTTTCTGGTTGTATCACAGCTTGGTATGGCTCCTGCTCTGTTCAAGACCGCAAGAAACTCCAAAGGGTCATGAATGAAGCCTAGTCCATGACACAAACCAGCCTCCCATCCATTGACTCTGTCTATACTTACAGCTGCCTTGGGAAAGCAGCCAGGATAATTAAGGACCCCGCGCACTCCAGATATGCTCTCTTCCACCTTCTTCCGTCGGGAAAATGATATAAAGTCGGAGGTCACGTACCAACCGACTCCTTCCCTGCTGCTCTCAGACTTTTGAATGGACCTACCTCACATTAAGTTGACCTTTCTCTACACCCTAGCTATAACTGTAACACTAAATTCTGCACTCTCTCCTTTCCTTCTCTATGAATGGTATGCTTTGTCTGTATATCGCACAAGAAACAATACTTTTCACTCTATACTAATACATGTGACAATAATAAATCAAATCAAATCAATCACATAAAATCAAATCAAGTCAAATCAAATCATCCCTCAAACCAAATCATAATAACAGATTACTGAAGCACATCATGTGATATTTGGACAAGTGACCAAAGGCTTAGTTAAAAGATTTTTTTTGTCTTTAAGGGGGAGAGAAGGATAGGGAAACAGCTCGATTAAGGGAGTGTGTTCAGAGGTTAGCAACTGTGCAGCTGAAGGTACAGCCATCACAAGGTGGACAGGAGGAAACTGGGGATTCACAAGAAATCAGAATTTGAGGGTTGTGTAGGGTTGGAGGAGGTTCCAGAGACAGGGAGGTAAAAAAATGAATAAGGTGAACTCGCTCCTCCAATTTCATTCCATTTCCATTTATTTCATTACATTTCTTCTTTTCACCTTATTCATCCATTTTTATTACTTCATAGTCTTACTTTTATTTTTCCGCTTCTGAAATGTCGCTCTCTATCTCCATCACCGTTTACATTCCCTTTGTCCAATTACAGTCTCAAGGTATAAATCAGGTCCTATTTTAACTCTGACAAAGGGTCTCCAGACTCAAAACGTTGGCTCTATTCTCTCTCCACAGATGCTGCCAGACCTGCTGAGTTTCTCCCATTATTTTCTGTTTTGGTTCATTCAGGGTAACACTCCTGCTCTTCTTCTGAAACTTACCTCTCCACTCACCCGATGAAGGAGCAGCGCTCCGAAAGCTCGTGATTCCAAATAAACCTGTTGGACTTTAACCTGGTTTTGTGAGACTTTTTACTGTGCCCACCCCTCCAACACCAGTCTCCACATCACGATAGTGTCATGGGATCTTCTACTGTGCAATTGTAAGGGCAGATAGGGCCTCAGTTTAACATCTTATCTGAAAGGTAGCACACCCTCAGCACCAGTGTACCAATCCAGATAACATGCTTAACATTCTGGAGTGGGACCTGAACCTATCACTTTCTGAGTGTGACTAACTGCAGCACAGCTAATGCTGTACAAGCAAGGGGCCAAGTTGAAGATGTTCGAGCCTCTTTTCTCTTTACCCTATGATCATCAATTCTGCATGAGTGTGTTGTATGGAAGTCAGAAGGCTTGGTGAGCGCATACTTCAATCACATCTTTCATCACTTTTACGACATCATTATCCTGTCTAACTGGGTAAGTGGTGTGGGATACCCAATAAACACCCATGCCGACAGCTTCATCCTTGGCAATTGATTTTTAGTGTGGAAAAATCGAGGATATATTTCTCAATTATAACCATAACATATAGTGCAGGAATATCACAGGAAACAGGCTCCTCTTACTGTTCCCTCCTCCCTGTTTCACAATTCTATAGTAGGTTAACACTGAGTTGACTGCCTTCTCTCTCCCTGACTCCACCATCGGAGATTTCAAGGCAACAAACCTTGGCAAATATATCCCGGAAGTCCAAATATGTGTGGGTTAAGTTGATTGACCATGCTAAATTAACCCTGGTGTCAGGGGGATTAGTGGAGTAAATATGTGGGGTTTCGGGATGAGGGTCTGGGTGAGATTGTGATCGGTGCAGACACGATGGGCCGAATGGCCTCCTTTTGCAGTGTAGGGATTCTGTGATTCAATGAATCTGAAGCCATAGTGCCACAGAGAAAGATACAAAGCAGAACTCAAATCTTTATAGAAGTCTAGTCATCCTGAATATAAATTCTTATCTTTTATGAGGTTATTATTGCATAGCTCTTTGTTTCTCTTACACTTTCTCTTTTCCATTTGTCTTTAATGTCTCATCCGAAAGAGCAAAAGCTGGGATGGTTATTTGAGCAGATGATTTTTTAACTTTGGGTCATTGGCGAGGAACCTGACCCACCACCATAACCAACCTAGAATCATTGAATCCCTACAGTGCAGAGGAGGCTATTCGGCCCATCGCGTCTGCACCAACAGGCCCTATCCCCTTAACCCCATGCATTTACCCTGTTAATCCCCCTGACACTAAGGGGCAATTTAGCATGGCCAATCCAACTAACCCGCCCATCTTTGAAGTGTGGGAGGAAACCGGAGCACCCGGAGAAACCCACGCAGACATGGGGAGAACGTGCAAACTCCACACAGACAGTCACCCGAGGCTGGAATTGAACGCGGGCTCCTGGCACTGCGTGGCTGCAATGCTAACCAGTGTGCCACTGTGCTGCCCTCGCTTCAGTGCCGGATTTAGGCATAAGCTAAATAAGCTACAGCTTAGGGCCTCACAATCTGCAGGGGCCTCACAAAATTTCAGAAGGTTTACAATGAAGAGAACATTTAAGAGTGGATACCAGAAAAGAGAAAGAAAGCACCAGCTTGAAGAGCAACTCAAAAAATTACCAAAATTACCAAAATCTATGAGAGAGATCAAGCCAGCCAAACGATAAATATGTAATCAGTAAATGCATTCATTTGAAAATAATTTGTATTTTTCACTTTAAATACCTTGCTATTAAATAATTAAAAGGCATAATTATGTTTTCAATTTTTTTGTGGCGACCCAAGGTCCTGTTTTGGTACGCACCTTTGTGAGACCTTTTGGTGTAACTTTTTAACAAGGGGCCTCCAAGCTTTATATAGCTTAGAGCCTCACCAAGTCTAAACCCGGCACTGCCTCCCTTTTGGCTTTTTAGTTAAAGAAACCACTTGGCATTTTAGGCCTAACATCAGGCAGCTTGGTGCTGTGTTACGTAGTCATTAGCGCATGCTGCCTTCTCCCTAACTACCCCTCCCAGCTCTTAATCTCCCAGGATTAACTCCCTTTGTTTCAGGGAACAGCGGATGGCTTTGAGATAGCTCTTTCCATTGAAGCTTTTACAACAGCATTGACATGAACCTGGTTTGGCGGAGTGACTGAATGTGTGAGAGCTTTGGAAAGCAGTCCTTATCCAGGGCTGTTGAGAGACCGGGGATCAGTTAGAATCTAACTTGACAGCAAGGGCTCAGCGTTTCCATCATACCTACAAGGCTCTTTGGAAAAAGCCATTAAATTGCCTCCATTTTGTTCTTGTGAAGCTCTAATGGGATCAATTCTGACTTTCACTGTTCAGCATTAAGGGGCAGTGAGGGCCTCAGAATGTGGTTACCACCAGCAATGTGGCCAGCGCCATTTTGAAAGTTGTCCATTGGGAGCTTTTCAATACGGGGGTGAATTCCCCAATCCCTCCCACTCTTATTTTCCAACAGCAATGGGCCAGTTAGAACAAATTGACACCAAATTGCCTGCGGCCCACCCAAAGTGATTTTCCAAGTGGCCTTTGATTTAGGAAGCCTGCCACCTGCTGCCAGCTTGAAACAGGAGCCTAATAAATATATTTAAATATTATATCCAACTGGGGACATGTTATAAAAAATGAGTTCATATATTTTGGATGATGCAGGATGAATAGCGATCGCTTGCACATGAACAGAAAGTGGTCGGACTTGGCAGTGAATTCATCCTTTATCACTGAAGCATAGAGAAAAAGTAAAGGGAAAGGGAAAGTGAAATATTCTCCCAGGGTGGGTAGAGTAATAAACATCTCCTGGGAGCAAACAGGAGACCGAGAGACTCATATTTTCACACAACCTCCGCTGCTTGTAATTCCGTGCCTGTCATGGGACAAAAGTGCTCATTAGAAGCTTTACTCCGTCTGGAAGCATCTTTCAGAGTGCTGCAGTAGCTGCTGCTGAGTGACAATGGATGTAGAACATAGAACATAGAAAGCCACAGCACAAACAGGCCCTTCGGCCCACAAGTTGCGCCGATCACATCCCCACCTCTAGGCCTATCTATAGCCCTCAATCCCATTAAATCCCATGTACTCATCCAGAAGTCTCTTAAAAGACCCCAACGAGTTTGCCTCCACCACCACCGACGTCAGCTGATTCCACTCACCCACCACCCTCTGAGTGAAAAACTTACCCCTGACATCTCCTCTGTACCTACCCCCCAGCACCTTAAACCTGTGTCCTCTCGTAGCAACCATTTCAGCCCTTGGAAATAGCCTCTGAGAGTCTACCCTATCCAGACCTCTCAACATCTTGTAAACCTCTATCAGGTCACCTCTCATCCTTCGTCTCTCCAGGGAGAAGAGACCAAGGGAGAAGGAGAAAGCAGCAAGTTCATTTTAGCTTCAGTAAAGAACAAAGGCTGAATGGTGTACGAATGGTGGCACAGTGGCTGGCGCTGCTGCCTCACAGCGCCAGGGACTGGAGTTCAATTCCAGCCTCGGGTCACTGTCTGTGTGGAGTTTGCACATTCTCCCCGTGTCTGCGTGGGTTTCTTCCGGGTGCTCCAGTTTCCTCCCACAGTTCGAAAGACGGGCTGGTTAGGTGAATTGGCCATGCTAAATTCTCCCTCAGTGTACCCGAACAGGCGCCGGAGTGTGGCGACTAGGGGATTTTCACAGTAGCTTCATTGCACTGTTAATGTAAGCCTACTTGTGACACTAATAAATGAGCTTTACTCCCCTTGTGAGCAAATAGCTCTAATTGCATGTTCTCCCCGTGTCTGCGTGGGTTTCCTCCGGGTGCTCCGGTTTCCTCCCACAGTACAAAGATGTGCGGATTAGGTTGATTGGCCATGGTAAATTAACCCTAGTGTCAGGGGGAGTAGTAGGATAAATATGAGGGGTTACGGGAATAGGGCCTGGGTGGGACTGTGGTCGGGTGCAGACTCGGTGGGCCAAACGGCCTCCTGCTCTGAAGGGATTCTATGATTCTATGATTGCTGCACTCTCAACCGAGAGTGGCTCTGAGGGCCAGGGTCTCTGCCTCTGTAGGTTCTGAGCTTGGTTAGCACTCAACTGCTTGGCAAAAGGGAAAAAGGGACTGTAGCTTTGGTATAATCCATCATAGAATCATAGATCATAGAATTGCTACAGTGCAGGAGAAGGCCATTTGGCTCATTGTTTCTGCACCAACAACAATCCCACTCACCCCCACCCCCATAACCCCACATATTTACCCTGCTAGTCTCCCTAAAACTGTCATGCAGTTTATTGCCCCTAGTTGGCTGATGTAATCATAGAATCCCTACAGTGCAGGAGGAGGCCATTTGGCCCATCAAACCTGTACTGAAAATAATCCCACCTAGGCTTAATCGAGCCAATCAATGAGCAGACAAAGCATTTATAATTGGAGGTGCTGGATGCCATTGACCGATGAGGGATATCTCCCTGAGTTCTATGGCCCAGACAACAGAAGGTAAATGTGTACAAGCCCATTAATAATTGTTCAAAGGTTCAAATGACACCCCCAACCATCCATCACCCACCCCTCCCCATCCCCCACATCCCCTTTTGGAATTAGACCCCTTCCATAAGTGTACATGGTTCATGGCACCTCAGAAGAGTCTTGAACCATGGGGAAACCAAATTCCCAAAGGGGAACGGAAAAGACAGCCACCTGGAATTCTTTGACTAACAGGCCATTCGCTTTGAATTATTAAAAATAAACCTGTTCTTTCAGTTTCGATAGTTGGATGCTGTTATTGTAAGTTAGATATGCTTTTACTGCAGTGATTGATTTTAGGGCTCTGTCCTGAAAAGATTAGAATTATCAGAATTGTGTAAGTGTTGAAATGTATTAGAATACTTTTCTCCACAGAAAAAGTGCTATTGTGTTATCAGAACTGAAGAAAACAGTGCTTGGAAACTCTAGTGTCATGATCCAAGGAATGATAAATGTCCAAAGTGCTCTAGATTTGAAAATAAAAGCTACCCTGCGGCTGCCACTAAAAAATATAGACACTTGCTCCTGGACTGCTATGATTAACAGGCCATCTGGTATAGCTCAGATAGAACAGAGAACTGTTTTTTTGTTTTAACAGGCTCCATTGTTTAGAGTGCTAATGGCTAAGCATATTGTGAATGCTTGGCTGGATTACAAAAGCGATTGAACCACTCACTTCAGCAAAGTGTCGTGTTCACAGTTTGATCGTTTTATGAGATTATTAATGGATTATCTGTCTCTAATGTGAATACTGGAAAGATCTTTATCTGGTTTGACAAATTCATGACCGCTTGAGGTGATTTATGCTTTTTTCTCAGCATGAATGGTTGTGTTTTTGAGTGACAGTTCTATCCATTTCAAAGCCTTTGCATTGCCACTACATGGCTCCTGAGGTCTGTCCATAGCGGATACTGGGTAAATAGCTATGGAGGAACATGGGAAATGGAGGTGGCATGGGAGTATGAGGGGCATGGAGGGGCATGTGGGAGGGATGAGGGTTTAAGCCCCTGACATTCATCATCACATCTAGGCAGATGTTTTGTTCATTCATGAGATGTGAGCATCGCTGGCTGGGCCAGCATTTATTACCCATCCCTGAGGGCACTTAAGAGTCAACCACATTGCTGTGGGTCTGGAGTCACATGTAGATCAGGTAAGGATGGCAGGTTTCCTTCCCTAAAGGACATTAGTGAACCAGATGGGTTTTTACGACAATCGACAATGGTTTTGAGGTCATCGTTAGACTTTTGATTCCAGATTTTTATTGAATTCAAATTTCATCATTGTGGTGGGATTTGAACCTGGGTCCCCAGAGCATTGCTCTGGGTCTCTGGATTACTAGTCCAGTGACAATACCACTCTGCCACTGCCTCCCCGATGTGCCGGTAAACAGAGATGGGTATTCCAGCATGTTGGCCTCGCCACCCACCTTCCTGCTATGGAAAAAATGGCTTTTAAAATGAGGTGAGATGTTTCCTGGCCTATCTGCCCACCTCCTCCACCAAAATCCATCCCATTCTCTATAGTCCCATTGTACATGATTTATAGACACAGTCTATGGATTGAGAGAAGTTACATCGTCCATGGATATAACTCAGGGGATAGCAGATTCACACGGTATGTGGACCAAATGGGTTTGGTGACCTATTTGTGTTTGATTATATTCTTAAATCAGGACATTGAATTTTCTCATTACAAACAGAATTTTACTTCAATCCGCAGCCACCATCGGCAGATCCCATTATATACACGTCACATACATCTGGAATGGCGGGCGGATCAATGAATAAATGTGCTTTGGTTGCCTATGGGGTCTTAGGCTGCAATAATGAAAAGCTGCCCTGACTGATGTCAAACTGATTCATTGTACGGAGCTAAATCTACACGCACCAGTGTTAGAAATCCTGGGATGAAAAGCTGCAAACAGACAACAGGCTATTCACCGATTCATGGAAAGGAAATTTCTGCCTCTCACTCATTAATTGATACACGGCATGTATGGTGTTGTTCAGCTGTGGCCCACCCACAATGGGAATGGACAGATGGAAAATATGGTGGAAGGCCCACCCCCCATGGCTTCTGATGCAGCCTGCACTGATCAATGTGTTATTAAAAGCTATAGTGATGGCCCCTGAGTGTGTACGGAAGCCTGCAGAGGTCAGGCAGTGCCTACAGCTGATTTGGAATCATAGAATCATAGAATCCCTACAGTGCAGAAGGAGGCTATTCAGCCCATCGAGTCTGCACTGACAACAATCCCACCCTATCCCCTTAACCCCACATATTTACCCTGCTAATCCCCCTGACATTAAGGCTGGAATTTTACTGGGATGCCCGCCCCGATTCCAGCTCGGAGAACGGTATTCCCCTTTGGCCTCGGGCAGGATCGTACGACACTCGGGCGGACGTGCCGGTAAGATTCCACCCAAAGAGTCCATTTTGGAATGCCCAATCAATCTAACCCGGAGTGTGGGAGGAAACTGGAGCACCCGGAGGAAACCCATGCAGACACAGGGGGAACGTGCAAACTCCACACAGACAGTGACCCGAGGCCGGAATTGAACCTGGGTCCCTGGCGCTGTGAGGCATCAGTGCTAACTACTGTGCCGCTCACATCTTAAAGGAAGTAAGAGAAGAAAAAAGTTTTAAGGAGGGAATTTCAGAGCTTAGAGTACTTTGCAGACAAAGATATGGCCACCAATGAGGGAGCAATTAAATCAGCGATGCTCAAGAGGCCTGAACTAGAGGAGTGCAGAAATCTCAGAGTAGGGTCGGAGGAGATTACAGGGATGGGGAGGAGTGAGGATGCGGAAGGATATGGAAGCAAGGGTGAGAACTTTAAAATCTGCTGAACAGGGAGGCTAATAGGTCAGTGAGAAGAAGGGTGATAGGTGACTGAACCTAGGAGCAAGTTGAGACACGGACTGCAAGCTACTGGATGACCTCAAGTTTATGGAGGGTTGAATGTGGGGAGTCAGCCAGGAGTGTGTTGAAATAGTCAAATATAAAGATAACAATGGCATGGACGAGGGTTTCAGCAGCAGTTGAGCTGAGGCAGAGTTGGCGGGGGCAATGTTAAGGAGGTGGAAATAGGCAACATTAGTGATGGTATGAACATGTAGTCTGAAGCTCAGCTCAGGATCAAAAATGGTGGCCAGGTTCCGAGCTGTGTGGTTCAGCCTCAGACAGTTGAAAGGGAGAGGAATAGAGTTGATCATTCGGGAATCAAGTGGTAAGGACACCACATTAATTAGTTGGAGGAATGTTTTGTTCATCCAGCAGTGGATATTTGACAAACAATCTGATCATTTTGAGTGAGTGGAGGGGTCAAGAGAGGTAATGGTGAGATAAGGTTGATGGTTTACATGTGAAAATGGACATTATAGGCAGAATTTTCCAGCCGCTCTTGCCCCAAGACCTGAAAATCCCACCCAAGGTCAATGGACATTCACATGGTCCTGTCTCGCCCGCTACGATTCCCATGGCAGGCGGGATGGGAAAAATCCACCCCGTGTCTTTGGATGATGTCACCGAGGAGATTCATGTTGATGAGGAAAAGGAGGGAGCCAAGGATAGGTCTTTGAGAGACACCAGCGGTAATAGTGCGGAATCAGGAAGGGAAACCATTGCAGATGATCGCCTGGTGTGATTAGATAGATATAAATGGAAACCATGCTGGACAACAGAGCAGAGATGTTGGAGGAGGATAGTGTGGTCAAATTTATCAAAGATTGTGAAGAGGTTGGAAAGGATGTGGGGGAAGGGGGGGTGGAGTTTACATAGTAACAGTCTCACAGGATGTCATTGTGACTTTGATATGAGCCATTTCGTTACTGTGTCTGGGAGGGGTGGTGGAATCTGTTTGGAGGGATTCAATCCCTATGTCACCAAAGGGATGCATGTTGATGAGGAAAAGGAGGGAGCCAAGGATAGGTCTTGGAATGGATAGATCATAGGAATGGATTTGGGTAGCACACTCAAGGACTTTGGAAAGAGAGGTTAAAGAATGGGGCAGTAGCTTGTAAGGGGGGAGAGGGGTCAAGGTTTTTTTTGAGGTGATGATAAGAAGAAAAGGGTAACACCTGAAGAGAGAACAATATCAGCTGACATGGGAAAGGAAGAAACGTTTTCCGGGGTTCACATGGAGGCCAAAGGGGAAATTTTACAATTGATAGGAGCAAACTGGCTGGGGGGTGGGGGGCGAGTGGGAGGGGGGGGTGCATTTTCAGGAAACCAATGAGATAATTCTTGAACTAACTCCACATTAGAATCATCTTTTTTTACACTTAGGCCATCGTGCGTTTTCAGGAAACTCTGGCTGATTGTGTGAAGGATCCTTGTTACAAATTCCAAAATTATTTCAACTCAGCTGGCTTGCCATTTTTTGAGAACAAAATGGTGGCAATGGAATGCCTGATATGGATTTTGTTGACATTTAGTTATGTAAGTTTCATAGAATCATAGAATCCCTACAGTGAGAAGGAGGCCATTCGGCCCATCAAGCCTGCAATGACCAAATCCCACCCAGGCCCTATTCCCGTAACCCCACACATTTACCCTGCTAATCCCCCTGACACTAGGTCAATTTTAGCATGACCAATCAACCTAACCCACACATCTTTGGACAGCGGGAGGAAACCGGAGCACCTGGAGGAAACCCACGCAGACATGGGGAGAATGTGCAAACTCCACACAGACAATGACCCAAGGTCGGGGATCGAACCTGGGTCCCTGACGCTGTGAGGCAGCAGTGCTAACCACTGTGCCACCGTGACGCCCATTTGGGATTGTTCCTCAGATTGGCTGTATTTATTTCACTATTTGACCTTTTTTAATTCATTTTGTCGGACTTATTTATTTATTCCTTTGCTTTTAGCTTCACTTTGCATTTTTTGAAACTTTTTTACGTTTCTATGTTTTTCCCAAATCATTTCAATCTCTTTCTCTGCCCCTTCAGTCTATTCTTGAATATTAACATAGTATTTCCCAAAACAACAAGCCCTGGCAACATAGCCTCACATCACACAATGCGATAAAGTTTCTCATGTCTCCATTCCAAATGTCTTCGATTTAATCTTGCTTTTCATTCTTGACCCCCCAAAAATTGGAAATAGTTTGTTTTGATGTACTCTATTCCATCCTTTTTTAATGTAAATATTCCTATCTTATCACCCTGGAATCTAATCTCTAACAAAAAAGAGACAGTTTCACATCTTTCCTTGTACTTGCATTACCTCCTTGTGAATCTGTGTTGTATCCCCTCTAAGGCACAAGGGAGTAAAATTCAAAGGTGTAGCGCTGCCTGCCAATCAATGCAACCAGTGTCTCCATATGCAGCCCTCAATGTTCTCCTGTATACCATCCCACCAGGCTGAGTCAACGATAGTAGAACATGCCTGAGGCCTTGCCCTCCAGTTAGCTGGCACGTGAACCACCCATTACTGGATGCAGCCTAATGATGATCCCTGTTCACCACAAGCTAATCTCAACTCACACCCACCTCGAAGGTCAGGGCAGTTATTGACAAGGGCGTGAGCGTCGCTGGTTAGACAAGCATTCATTGCCCATCCGTAATTGTCCTTGAGAAGGTGGTGGTGAGCTGCCTTCTTGAATCGCTGCAGTCCCTAAAATGTAGGTACACCCACAGTGCTGTTAGGGAGGGGGTGGAGTTCCAGGATTTTGACTCAGCGACAGTGAAAGAACAGCCGATACATTTCAGGATAGTGAGTGACTTGGAGGGGAACTTCCAGGTGGTGGTGTTCCCAGGTGTTTGCTGCCCTTGTCCATCCAGATGGTATCAGTTATGGATTTAGAAGGTTCCATCTAAGGAGCCTTGGTGAGTTGCTGCAGTGCGCCTTGTACATGGTACACACGGCTGCCACCGTGCATCAGTGGTGGAGGGAGGGAATGTTTGTGGAAGGGGTGCCAATCAAGCGAGCTGCTTTGTCCTGGATGGTGTCAAGCTCGTTGAGTGTTGTTGGACCTGCTCCCATCCAGGCAAGTGGAGAGTATTGCATCACACTCCTGATTTGTGCCTTGTAGATGGTGGACAGGCTTTGGGGAGTCAGGAGGTGAGTTACTCGCTGCAGGATTCCCAGCCTCTAATCTGCTGTTGTAGTCACAGTATTTATATTATCCAGTTCAGTTTCTGGTTAATGTTGATAGTATCCTGTCAGACTGTCTGCCCTTAACTTCACTAAACTCAAATTTCCCATTCACCCTCAGCAATATCATTTTGTTTACTCTCAAGATCCGCTCCTCCTCTGATACCCTTCTCTTTAGTAAAGACAGATCAGAAGTATCTTAATTAGCTCATTGGAGCCTTTTCTGTATATCTCTGGGGTTGGAGAGAAACATCGTGGTAGTTTTTCCAGGAGATTAAACGTCGGTGGACAGGATCGGCGATGGGATTTATAGATAGATGCCACCCACCGCCACCCCCCCCCCCCCCCCCCACTGCCCGCCGCCCTCCCCCCCCCCCCTTGAATTTTCAATCCAGGAGAGGAGGAGGCTTGCAGCCTGGGAGCCTGAATTCCCAACATTATTCCCTCCATGTCATTTGCCTCAAACCTTGTGAACATAAATAAAACACGCGGAGGTATCGCTTTGATGCCAGAATCTAACCAGAGGCAAACATTTTATTTTGCTGGTACCTCAAAGCAGATTGCAGTGCCTGTCATGTCCAGGAGACTTATTAGCATCCCCAGCCCTTGGCTGCATTTTAACAGAGCCTCATTTGTGTCATTCCCCAGCTCTGCTGGCTGTGATCCAGTTGCAAGAACAGAGGATGGTGCTTCTGAGCAACTGTGCACATTAATCTATATCAGACTTTCTGCCGAGCCCTGTAAAATTGAAGATTCCCCTGTGCTTGCACTGTGCGGAGTGAGTGTCCTTGAAAAGAGATACTCAGAGAGTTATTTTAGCACGTTGGTAACAAGAGGACATATATAACGCTTCTCCTCGGTCGACACAGCTCAATGACATGTAGATTTATTCATGTCGCAGTATGGACCAGCTGATTGCTGTTTCGTTCTAACTCAATGGACTGGTGACATTACTGCAGGAGAAACAAAGGCAAGATCGGGATTGCTTACAGGACAACTGCATATTGGATAATCAACCTCCAAGCTGACAGCTTCATTGAATTAAAACCCATCAATGTAAACACATAAGATTAATGATTGTTTCTGCAAATAAGTCAAGTTGATCCAATACCCTATAACACAGTTTGTCTCCCAATTGTCACTGCTGTCTAATAACTATGTCACGACCTCTGAGAAAATGCTTCATTGTTAATGCTTATGTTACAGAACTGTGTTGAATGAAAATCGTAACGTTCAAAATCAATTATTAGTAGTTGGTATAGTTTCCGCCGAGATATGTTAAGATGACATAATCTTTACAAGATGATCAGAGGATTAGATAGGGTGGGCAGTGAGAGCCTTTTTCCTCAGATGTGATGGCTAGCACGAGGGGACATAGCTTTAAATTGAGGGGTGATAGATATAGGACAGATGTCAGAGGTAGGTTCTTTACTCAGAGAGTAGTAAGGGCGTGGAATGCCCTGCCTGCAACAGTAGTGGACTCGCCAATATTAAGGGCATTTAAAGGGTCATTGGATAAACATATGGATGATATTGGAATAGTGTAGGTTAGATGGGCTTTAGACTGGTTTCACAGGTCGGTGCAACATTGAGGGCCGAAGGGCCTGTACTGCGCTGTAATGTTCTACGTTCTACGTTCTATATATGTAGTTCCAGTGATTATACCTGCAGTATCAGGGTCCGATGTGTGTCTGGTTAATGTGAGACTGAGTACAGTTCCAGCTGAAGCTGGAGATGCTGAGAAATTTCAACAGGAAAACCTCCAGAGAAAAGAGCCTGGAAGCTGAAGGCAGGGATTTTACTGCAGCGGAAGACTCCATAGAATCTCTCTGGGAAATCCAGTTCCTGCACACTGAGCCTGCAAGGGTGAGCTAAATCTTTATCACTTCCAGACTGCAGCTGGTCCAGAGTCTAAGCCAGAGTCAGAGGCGCCTTTTGAATGAAACCCATGGCTAAGCCTGGTCCCTGACTCCGAGCCTCAATATGCTGACTTGTGCCTTGTAGATGGCGGGCGGGTTCTGGGGCATCAGGTTTACTCACTGCAGGATTCTTAGCCTCTGACTTGCTCTTGTAGTCACAGTATTTATATGGCTGGTCCAGTTCAGTTGCTGCAGGGATCTGTTAAGACCTAGAGATGGAGATAGCTCCTCGCCTGTAACCTTTACTCTATATATTTATTTAGTTACAAGTAGTTACATAGAAACATAGAAACTATAAGCAGGAGTAGGCCTGTTAACATACTGAAGATTATGAAGATTTCTTTAACATACATGTTCTGTAACCAACACCAGCGCAACAACACCCTGATAGTCCACCCCCATAATGTTATCTGCCCCTTCAACCCCCCACCTGACTTCATCCCAGCCCTATCCTCCCCTGCTAAACTTAATTGCTAACTTAATTTTCCACCTCGACCAAAATACTACGAATTTGCACAAAAAACAGTTCTAGGTTAACTCATGAGGAAGATTGAGGAAGCAAGAGGGAACTGGGCTAACACAGATGTGTTTCTTTCTAGATAACATTTTGAGCCTGGTGATTTCTGGACCGGATTGCCTGAGAGAATTGGGAAGCAACTTTTCCAGCACATTTTTTCCCTTGTTGGTCCTGGATCTTTCCCTGTTATTTGTTTCACCCAGGAGATTACATTCTTGTGAGGGTGAGGGTGAAGAACCAACTTACAGTTCACTGATATGACCCAAGTCCTTATTGTTGATGCTGCGCAACAGTGGCATTGCTTCATAAAGTATCATAGAATGAAATTGAACCAGATATCATAGAATTCCTACAGGACAGAAGGAGGCCATTTGGCCCATCGAGTCTGTACCAATCACAATCCCACTCAAGCCCTATTCCCATAACCTTCATTTACCCTGTTAATCCCCCTGACATTAGGGTCAATTTAGCGTGACCAATCAACCTAACTCGCACATCTTTGGACTGTGGGAGGAAACCGGAGCACCCGGAGGAAACCCACGCAGGCACGGGGAGAACATGCAAACTCCACACAGACAGTGGCCCAAGTTTGGAATTGAACCCGGATCCCTGGTGCTGTGAGGCAGCAGTGCTAACCACTGTGCCACCGTGCCGCCCATATCCCAGATTTTCTGAGGGCGAACAGTGAACATCTCTATCAAATCTCTTCTTAGCTATTTTCTTTCCAAGGAGAACAGTCCCAACCTCTCCAATCTGCCCCACAACTAAAGTTTCTCACCCATGAAACCATTCTTGTAAACCTCTCCTGCATTCTCTCCAATGTGTTCACACCTTACCTGCAATGTGGTGCCCAGAACTGTATACAATACTCCTGCTGAGGTCTAACTAGTGTCTTGCATAAGTTCAGCATAACCTCCTTGCTCTTGTACTCTATGCCCCTATTAATAAAGCCCATAACACTGTATGCTTTATTTACTGCTCTCTCCATCTGTCCTGCCACCTTAATGTTCTATACATTAGCTTTAGTGTTTGGAGTCATGCATTTCCGTTCCCATCTATTTGGCGAAAGATTTGTGGTAGTGACCAACTACAAGCCACTAGAGATGATTTGGTAAAAACATTGACCAGTATACTGCCAAGATTGCAAAGGAAATTTGGCATATTCGCAACAACCCTCACTAACTTTTACAGATGTACCATAGAAAGCATTCTTTCTGGTTGGATCACAGCTTGGTATGGCTCCTGCTCTGCCTAATACTGCAAGAAACTACAAAGGGTCGTGAATGAAGCCCAGTCCATCACTCAAACCAGCCTCCCATCCATTGACTCTGTCTACATTTCCCGCTGCCTTGGAAAAACAGCCAGCATAATCAAGGATCCCACACACCCCAGACATTCTCTCTTTCACCTTCTTCTATCAGGAAAAAGATACAAAAGTCTGAGGTCACGTACCAACCGACTCAAGAACAGCTTCTTCCCTGCTGCCATCAGACTTTTGAATGGGCCTACCTCGCACTAAGTTGATCTTTCTCTGCACACTAGATATGACTGTCACACTACATTCTGCGCTCTCTCCTTTCCTTCTCTATGAACGGTATGCTTTGTCTGTATAGCGTGCAAGAAACAATACTTTTCGCTGTATACTAATGCATGTGACAATAATAAATCAAATCAAATCAAAATCAAAGTCTCTTGACAAAGATTCAAGATTCAGGCTGTGAAATTAGGTGTAAGCCAGATAACCTGGTGATCACATCGGATACACTGCCTGTTGCAGCAGAGACAGAAAATATATCCTTACATCTACAAGGTGACTTCATTGACATCAGACTTGAAAATGTTCTCCAAATCGATCTGATATATTTTGCGTGTCAGAAATGCCAGCATCAACAAGAAGAGATGGTGAAAGATTCTACACTAAAGAAACTATGGAAAACCATCATCGAAGGAAGGATGGCCTGATTCAATACAGCACGTCCACGAACACACAAGATCATTTTGACCTGACTGGGACGAGACAGGCATTGCCCGGAGAGCTATTTTTAGAGGCAGGCAGGTCTCCAACTGTAATCTGTGTGACTTGATATTCCTCAACAACTTCATCATTCACTCATGAGCATTGGCTAGATGAGAAGACTTCCCCATCGAGGCTTGTGTGAAGACTCTGGCGTCCCTCAGCCTTAGTCATTGCCTCGCGTATGTATGGCAAAGTGATGATTTGCTGGAGGACTGAGTGGGTGGTGACCCAGGATGGGATGTTTCTGGAGGTCCTTTAAAGGTGTCGTCTTTTGGATGAGGCCTGACTTGTTCTCTCATGGAATGGCAGCATTTTAAAGAACAGTAGGTAGGTGGGCCTTGATTCCTCTGTCTATAATTTTTCTTATTCCCCTTTCTGTGTTTGGTTTTTGTCCTTGATTCTCCCTCCTCTGACTCCTTACAAAGGTTCCCATCCCCCTGCCGGTTGAGTTTAAACCCTCGCAACCACTCAAGCAAATACTCCTACTAGGACATCAATCCTGGTCTTGCCCAGGTGTAACCCGTCCAGTTTGTCCATGTCCCACCTCCCCCAGAACTGGTCCAATGTCCCCTCACTTAGCTATGGGCCGAGTGCTGGTAAATAGGATTAGGTGGGAGTTCAGGTGTTTCTCACGTGTCAGTGCAGACTCGATGGGCTGAAGGGCCTCTTCTGCACTGTATGATTCGATGATTCTATGATCTTTTCAGCCACGTATTCAGCAGGCACGATGGCACAGTGGTGAGCACTGCTGCCACACAGCGCCAGGGACCCGGGTTCGATTCCCGGCTTGGGTCACTGTCTGTGTGGAGTTTGCACGTCCTCCCGTGCCTGCATGGGTTTCCTCCAGGTGCTCCGGTTTGCCCCACAGTTTGAAAGATGTGCTGGTTGGGTGCATTGGCCGTGCTAAATTCTCCCTCAGTGTACCTGAACAGGCGCGGAGTGTGGCGACTAGGGGATTTTTGAAGTAACATAATTGCAGTGTTAATGTAAGTCTACTTGTGACACTAATAAATAAAATAAAAAACTTAACTTGATATATCCTGTTATTTCTACTCTGACTAGCACGTGGCACTGATAGTAATGCTGAGACTAAATCAAAGAGTAGCCCCTTAAAGGGATACTGCATCAAACAAAAATCCAATCATAAAAGAAAGTTGCCTTTTACCTGTACATGATAACAATATAACTAATATACCATTAACAGCAAGGCCCCACTATCAAAGAACAAAGAACAAAGAAAATTACAGCACAGGAACAGGCCCTTCGGCCTTCCAAGCCTGCACTGACCACACTGCCCGACTGAACTAAAATCCTCCTACCCTTCCGGGGACCATATCCCTCTGTTCCCATCCTATTCATGCATTTGCCAAGATGTCCCTTAAAAGTCACTATCGTACCTGCTTCCACTACCTCCCCCGACAGTGAGTTCCAGGCATCCACCACCCTCAGTGTAAAATACTTGCCTCATGCATCTCCTTTAAACCTTGCTCCTCGCACCTTAAACCTATGCCCACTAGTAATTGATTCTTCCACCCTGTAAAAAAGCTTTTGACTAGCCACTCTGTCCATGCCCCTCATAATCTTGTAGACTTCAATCAGGTCACCCCTCAACCTCCGTTGTTCCAGTGAGAACAAACCAAGTTTCTCCAACCTCTCCTCATGGCTAAAATGTGATAAATGACAAGGTAATGTGTTTTTTCTGATGTTGATTGAGGGATAAACAATGGCCAGGTCACAGGGGATATCTGCACACTGCCACCACCCACCCACCCACCTACCTGCTGTTCTTCAGAATGCTGCCATTCGATCTTTTAATTCCGTCTGAGAGAACAGGTTAGACCTCATCCAAAAGATGGGAACCTCAAAGGTGCAGCACTCCTTCAGTACGATGCTTCAGTGTTAACTTTTGTGATCAATTCCCAAAGTGATACTTAACCCCACAACCTTCTCATTCAGAAGCAAGGGTTCTACAGACTGGACCACAGCTCACATTACCCTACACTGGGGGTTGGGGATGGGATAGGGAAGGGGTACAATTCGAATGGCATATGCTCCCAGAAAAACCTTGCGCCAACAAATGTAGAGCTACCATTTATGCTCTCTCTACCTTTAGAGACAGACGGGCATTGTTAGGAAAGGTTTGGGTTTCACTGTTTCTGACGTTGCAGAATGTCGTTTGTCCCTCAGTTTTGTGATGCTGGTCATTTCTAGCATCTTTTATTTTTATTTCAGATTTCCAGCATCTGCAATATTTTACTTACATTTTAATGAGAGAAAAGGTTTCAGTAAACTGAAAATAATAATTTTAACAAATTGCCATTTAAGTTTCATTGATTACAGCAAAAAAGGCATTAAACAGGAAATTAGAGATGCTTGTTACAAGGGTGCTACAGTAATCATGGGCAGCACAGTGGCACAGTGGTTAGCACTGCTACTTCACAGCACCAGGGACCCGGGTTCGATTCCCGACTTGGGTCACTGTCTGTGTGGAGTCTGCACATTCTTCCGGTGTCTGTGTGGGTTTCCTCCGGGTGCTCCAGTTTCCTCCCACAGTCCAAAGATGTGCAGGTTAGGTGGATTGGCCACACTAAATTGTCCCTTAGTGTCTCAAAATGTGCAGGTTAGGGAGATTAATGAGGTAAATATGTGGGGTTATAGGGATAGGGCCTGGGTAAGATACTCTGTGGGTGAGTTGGTGTAGATTCAATGGGCCGAATGGCCTCCTTCTGCATTGTAGGGATTCTATGAGGAGCAGGCATAGCAGGTTTAATCCAAATATTTGAGAAAAATAGGATGGCACGGTGGCACAGTGGTTAGCACTGCTGCCTCACAGCGCCAGGGACCCGGGTTCGATTCCCGGCTTGGGTCACTGTCTGTGTGGAGTTTGGTAAATGGCTCAAAGTGACTCACTTTGCTGACTGAATCATGTGGTGAAGGAGCAGTGCTCCGAAAGCTCGTTATTCCAGATAAACCTGTTGGACTGTAACACTAAATCAAAATCCTGGAATTCCCTCCCTAACGGCATTGTGGGTCAACCCACAGAACATGGACTGCAGCGATTCAAGAAGGCGGCTTACCACCACCTTCTCAAGGGCAACTAGGGATGGGCGTGTCCCACGAATGAATAAAAATAGAAGGACTACATTCTGCACCCTCTCCTTTCCTTCTCCCCTATGTACTCTATGAATGGTATGCTTTGTATAGCGTGAAAGAAACAATACTTTTCACTGTATACTAATACATCTGACAATAATAAATCAAATCAAATCAAATCAAATCATGACATTGGATAGGCAATGTCTAATACCTAAGGAACGAATGTATGTATTGCAACAGTTATACGTTCCTTTTTGGCGTAAAACACAATAAGGAAAACAACGCAACCGTGGCTAATAAAATACACTAAGGATAGTATTAGATCCAAAAAGCGGTAATATGAAGTTGCTAGAAAAAGACTGGTGATTGGGAGCAGTTCAGAATTCAGCGAAGGAGGGCTAATACGGGGGGGAAACTGAAATATGGGAGTAAATGTGCAAGTAACATAAAAGCGGACGACAAAAGCTTCCATTAAATATGTGAAAAGAAAAAGATTAGTGAAGACAAATGTCGGTCCCTTATAGTCTGAAGCAGGAGAATTTCTAATGGTAAACAAGGAAATGGCAGAACAATTAAACAACTACTTTAGTTCTGTCTTCATGGAGAAAGGCACAAATAACTTTGCAGAAAGGGTAGGGAACCAAGTGTCTAGTGAGAATGAGGAATTGGAGGATATTTATATTATTAAAATACTAATGCTGGAGAAATTAATGGGACTGAAAACTGATAAATCCCCAGGGCCTGATAACCTAAATCCCAGGATACTAAAGGAGGTGGTCATGAGACAGTGGGTATGTTGATTGTCATCTTCCATAATTCTGTAGATTTTGGAACAGTCCTGGCAGATTAGAAAATGTAATCCATTATTTTAAAAAAGAGGGAAGATGAGAACAGGGAATTACAAACCGGTTAGCCTAACATCAGTGGTAGGGAAAATATCTTATTATAAAGAATGTGAATACAGAGCACATAGAAAATATCAATGAGATTAGACAAAGACAGTATGGATTTATGAAAAGGAAATCGTTGTTTGACAAACCTACTTTTTGAGGAGGTAACCAGTAGAATAAATATGGGAGAACCAGTAGATGTGATGTACTTTGGATTTTCAGAAAGCTTTTGATAAAGTCCCACATAGAATCATAGAAACCCTACAGTGCAGAAGGAGGCCATTCGGCCCATCGAGTCTGCACCGACCACAATCCCACCCAGGCCCTACCCCCACATATTTTACCCACTAATCCCTCTAACCTACACATCCCAGGACTCTAAGGGGCAATTTTTTTTTTTTAACCTGGCCAATCAACCTAACCCGCACATCTTTGGACTGTGGGAGGAAACCGGAGCACCCGGAGGAAACCCACGCAGACACGAGGAGAATGTGCAAACTCCACACAGACAGTGACCCGAGCCGGGAATCGAACCCGGGACCCTGGAGCTGTGAAGCAGCAGTGCTAACCACTGTGCTACCGTGCCGCCCCAACATGTTGAACACCAACATAAGAGGTTGGTGTTCAAAATTAAAACACATGAGATTGGAGATAATATTTTGGCACTGATTGGGAATTGATTAGCAGCCAGGAAACAAAGAGTAGGAATAAATGGGTCTTTTTTGGCGTGGCAGGTCTAATGGGATCCCAAATATAAGGGAGGGAACCAAATACAATATTTCCAAATTTGCTGATGGCACAAAACCTGGTGGGAATGTGAGTGATGAGGAGCATGTTAAGAGGCCTCAACATGATTTAGACAAGTTGAGTGAGTGAGCAAAAACATGGCAGGTGTGATATAACATGGGTAAATGTGATGTTATCTATTTCAGACAGAGATACAGAATGGCAGAGTACAATTTCAATGGTATAGATTGGGAAATATACAAAGAGACCTAGATGTCTTGAAACACCAGCCACTGAAAGCAAGCATGCAGGTGCAGCAAGCAGTTAAGAAGGCAAATGGTAATTTGGTTTTCATTGCAAGTGGACTTGAGCACAGGGGCAAGGATATCTTACTGCAGCTGTGCAGGGTCTTGGTGAGGACACACCTGGAGTATCGTGTGCCGTTTTGGTCTCCTTATCTAAGAAAGCATATACTTGCCATAGAGGGAGTGCAGTGAAGGTTCATCAGACTGATTCCTGGGATGGCAGGACTGTCATATGAGGAGAAATTGGGTCAACTATGCTGGCGTGTAGAAGAATGAGAGGGGATCTCATTGAAACATATAAAATTCTGACAGGGCTGGACAGACTATCGGTGATGAAGTTTTCCCTGGCTGGGGTGTTTTGAACAAGAACGCCACAGTCTCAGGAAACAGGATCAGCCATTTAGGACTATGAGGAGGAGGAATTTCTTCACTCAGAAGGTGATGAACCTGTGGAATTCTGTAACACAAAGGGCTGTGGAGGCCACGTCACTGAATGTATCCGAGAAAGAAACAGATTTCTAGACTCTAACGGCAGTTGTATGGGGATAGCACGGGAATAAGGTGTTGAGATAGAGTTTCAGCCATGATCATATTGAATGGTGGAGCAGGCTCGAAGGGCTGAATGGCCTACTCCTGCTCCTATTTTCTATATTTCTATATTGAGCTGTTCCCTTAAGCTTCCTGTCAACCATGGTTCAAATCCAATCTATGTATGCAAGTTGCAGTGCACTTGACCAAGTTTTTCTTTTATTTACATTATTTTTCCTTAAATTTGACGAGGTTGTTATGTGGTGCAGTGGTATCTTTGGGGCAGAAGCAGGTTGTAGGCATAAGTCTGGAGACATGAGCACATTTTCTTTCTTTAGTCTTTTATAGGATGTGGACATCATCGTCAAGGTCAGCATTTGTTGTCCATCCCTAATTGCCCTTGAACAGAGTCACCTCCTGAGACATTTCAGAGGGCAGTTAAGAGCCAACCACATTGTTGTGGGTCTGGAGTTACATGTAGGCCAGACCGGGTAAGAACAGCAGATTTCCTTCCCTGAAGGACACTAATGAAGCAGATAGCCTTTTACAACCATCAATGAAAGTTTCATGATTACTGAGACTACCTTTCAATTCCAAATTCATTAATTGAGTGTAGCTTCCACCAGCTGCCGTGTTGGGATTTGAGCAGTAGCCTGGGCCTCTGGATTACTAGTCTAGTGATACTACCACTATATCACCATCTACTTGATCTACTTAATCACTTGAACTTCAGGCAGTGTTGGGATTTGAGTCCACGTTTCTTCATAGAAAGCTTCTTCATTGAATCCCTGCAGAAAGAAGACATTCAGCCTATTGAGCCTGCACCAACAACAGGTCTTATCCCCATAACCCCATGTACTTATCCTGCTAATCTCCCAGCCACTAAGGGGCAATTTAGCATGACCAATTCACCTAACCCGCACATCTTTGGACTGTGGGAGGAAACCCACACAGCGAGAATGAGCAAACTCCACACGGACAGTCACCCGAGGCCAGAATTGAACTGGGTCCCTGGCGCTGTGAGGCAGCAGTACTAACCACTGTGCTACCATGCTCAGAGACTGGAACCAAAGTCCAGCACCTTAGATCTTTTGGCTATGTTACCGTGGCTTAATTCCGGCTGATATATCAGTGTTGTACTGTCATCCAGTGTTTTGTTGTTTCTAGATCATGTTTACCTCATGAATAAAACTTAAATGCTGAAAAGAATTTGGCTCCATTACACTTCCACAAATTCTAAAAACCTTCTAGTCGTTACTATCTCTCTGCCAGAGCCTCACACCCTCAGTATAATAAAAGGATGAAGTAATTAATGTTAAACTGAGTTCACATCTGACTCCTCCCATTCCATTCGTGCTTTGCCCAAAGGCAGATGCTTGGCTCATTAAGTACTGATGCTCCATCCGGAGCTATTTCCTTGGCAGTTAGCCATTGCTCTCCGCTCTCTGAGACAGCTCCCAAACCCACCTCAGCAGGGATGGGAATTGAACCTGCATTGTTGGCATTATTCTGATCCACATGCCAGCAATCTGGTCAACTGAGCTAAACAGCCCCCCTCCTATTGGCCTTCTTAACAAAATAAGGTGGGATCGGTGTTGGAGGGGGTTGGGGGAGGAATATTCTGTTTCTGGGTGAATCAAATAATAGGAGAGACCAGAACATGATGCACAATATTTAACTGCAAACTTCTTAACCGCTATAAGCAGCATTTTCAAAATATTAAATGTCATCTGCATGCCACATTTAGCAAGATGAAAACCAACACAAAATTCTGGATAAGGATAAGGTGTGGATTTTTGAAGTATTGGATTGGCAGATAATGAAAGAATTAAATAACTCACCAGGTGTATTTAAACTGGTGACGAGTTGGCAATGATGTCTGGGTTATTGAAATGATGTCTGGGCTATTGGAAAAACGAGAGACGTCCTATTTTATTTGTCTTGTTTACAAGTTTGTTAAATGAAGCAAGAATTTCCAGTGCGGCTCTGACTATGAATCTGGAATAGCAGTAAGATCCCCAGTTGATAATGAGCTGTACATTACGTGCCAACTGGCAGGCATATTTTGAGTGGCCGGAGGAGGTCTGGGAGAAAATATAAGAGGGTGAGTAGCTCACCGCCATAAAATGGAGGGTGGGCAGGCACTGGAATTGGCAGCCCATCCACCATTTTTAAATAAATAATCAAGGGTCAAGTCGTGTGCTACAAGCCAATTAACCCTGATAAGGAAGCAAAGTCGCCATAGTCCCAGATGACCATAGGCACAGACTGGTGGTGAGTTAATCTGAGGGTCATCACACCTGAGGTGAGGGACAAGGTTGGAGAGGCAGGACCTTCATGAATAACCTCAGCCAGTACAGAAATTGAACCCACGCTGTTGGCGTCACTCTGCATCACTAACCAGCTGTCCAGCCAACTGAGCAAAACCGACCCCTTGATAATACACTGCCCATATCGTGATACGGTTGGTGTGGGGAGTTGGGATGGGAATGGACGGTCCATTTTTTTTACAAAGCTTTTTAAAGGGTAGGAAGGAAGTTGAAAGTTCTATCCTTGGATGCAGCCCTTTGCCGATCTGGAAAGACAGCCCCGATGGACCCCACCCACTTTCTTCCTATCTGCCTGCAGCTTTAAGCCCACCCTCCCCTCCCTCCCTGCCCAAGACTCTGGACTTGTCTGTTCTGGGGATCCATGGGACTTCTTTCTTCTCCATGTCAGCAAGAGCGGACAATGGAAATGTTTGTTGACCTCGGGTGGGATTGTCCGGTCTTGGGTCGAACGAGGCTGTAAAATCCCACCCCTTGGCTCTGCGCAGATCATGCTGCCCGGGTGGGGGGGACAAGACATGTACCAGTGCCACCCCCTCCCATATTATTCAGCCCATTGACCGGGAGTCAAAGCTGCATATCCTCAGGTATGAATTGGCATTCTCTACTTGCTACAATACAGTGGAGATGGAATTTCAGCCCATCAGCCGATAAATTGACAAGCAAATAGTGGTATAAAATGGCAATTCTGTTCAATACTCACAACATTTATTTTGCTAAGATTGTGAGCAAGGTTGGTTTATTCCTCCATCTCCACTGTGGCTCCTACTGCCAAATAATTTCCCAGTCAAAACTGGACAAGAGTCTGGCCAGGACAATGAGTTATGGCTCCACCAGTTGAGATTCAACAGAGAGGCGTGAGTGTGAGAGGCACTGTAGTGCTTGATTGTGCCATATTTGCTTATGTGAGGCTGCTTACTATTGATGCTCACTGCGCTTGGTTAGTTAAGCCTAGCAGGCAAAAGTAAACAAACCGTAGAAAGGGTTGGAAGCCAGAGCTACAGCATGGAGCAGACATTTTAAAGCATTGTGAATAAAACTTGTTACATGAGTGTCATCTCAGCATTGCTCCCAGATACATAAAAGAAACAGGCAGTATGGAAGCAACTGCAATAATTGAACGAAAGAACAGAACAGCAGTGGAGGAAGGTGAAAAACACAGGAGAAAGAATGAGTGAGCCGACAGCACAAAGAATGAAGCAACGATTGGCTTACAGGTAAACATTGCAGTTAACCCACCCATAAATTAAACTAGATAAGTAATTAATAAAAAAAAAGAAAGAAGTTATGCAGATTAAATACAAAAAATTTAATTAAATAAGTAAATGGAAAAATGGTTAGAGATGGATTACAGTGCAGTGGAGTGCCACGGACTGTAGCAGGTCAGAGTTTGTGGAGAGTGTTGGGGTCTGTCTTTAAGGGATAGCATCATGCTGTCAGTGGAAGATTAGTATGTCATGTAACCCAATCTCAGTTTCACTTTAGCCTGTGAGCAGAGGACACACAGACAGCTCTGCTGCTGATGTCTCCAAGCTATCCACCCATTTATATCTGGTTTCATGTGCCTCGACTTAAGAAATGAACCCACAACATATTTACCCAATCCCTTATGAGTGATTGGCGTCTTTATATCATTGTAAAAACACAACAGAGGGCATTGTAATCCCGACATCCGCACCTGCGGGAAATATTTGGCTCTTGAGCAACTTTCAGCCCTGAGTTGTTGTGCTGGAATCCAAAGTGTAGATATGATAGGGCATCATCAAAGTGGAGAGTTACCCAGACAATCTTTTCCAGAAAGCCATTCCAATCTTTAAGTAAGGTAGTGGTGCAGTGAGGTAGTGTTCAGGGCCAGAAGGGTGTGACTGCAGGTAGTGGACCCTCGGGTGCAGTGATGCAGGAGGGCCTTTGGCCCTTTTCAAACAGACCCAAGGACCTTAATTCTTTAGCCGTTCACGCCGGTGGGATTCTCCGGGCCCGCCGGCAGTGCACCCCCGCTTGCAGGTTTCCCGCCTGTGAGGGATGACGTCAGTGGAAATTCCCATTGACAGTGGCGGGAGCAGAGAATCCCGCCGCTAGCAAACAACATGCCACCTCCCACTGGCGGGACACACGCGGCTAGGAGGCCAGAGAATCTCACCCAGGGTTTTTACAACCTCTGCGGCTGAGAGCAAAGTCTGCAGCGTGGGTGAGCAAGCTCCATGGTACAGGAGGCTATTCAAATGGGAGGAGTGAAAATAATATAGCAGTGAACAGAGACAGTCGCTGGAACTCTACCACCTCGCCCACTATGGAATTGGCACGGGCGAGGGTCCGACAACGGAAATCTCCATTGCCCTCGAGCGGGAATTCCCGGTCTCGCCCGAGAGAGGCTGTAAAATCCCAACCAGGATATTGATAGGAAATAGGAATTGTTCTCTGTCACTGCGAGTTGTGATGCTTGCCTGGTGCCAGGGTTATGGACGTCCCTTCGCGGCTGGAGACCAACTTGGAATGGGAGGGGGAGGATGTGTTGTGTGATCCATGTAGGAACCAATCACTGAGGTAGGGAAAAACATATTCTGGAAGTGGGCAACAAGGATCTGGGGAAAATGAGGAACTTAACATGAAGGCATTGGAGAGTGTACAGAGGAGAGTCACAGAATGGTTCCAGAGATAAACGGCTATAACCATGGGGATAGATTGGAAAAGTGGGGAATGTTTTCCCTAGAGAAAAGATGGCTGAGAGGAGACTTGATCGAGGTATTCAAGTTCAAAGAGAACAAAGAACAAAGAAAATTACAACACAGGAACAGGCCCTTCGGCCCTCCAAGCCTGCACCGACCATGCTGCCCGCCTGAACTGAAACCCCCTACCCTTCCGGGGACCATATCCCGCTATTCCCATCCTATTCATGTATTTGTCAAGATGCCCCTTAAAAGTCACTATCGTATCTGCTTCCACTACTTCCCTTGGCAGCGAGTTCCAGGCACCCACCACCCTCTGTGTACAAAATCTGCCTCGTACATCTCCATTAAACCTTGTCCCTCGCACCTTAAACCTGTGCTACATAGTAATTGACTCTTCCACCCTGGAAAAAAGCTTCTCACTATCCACTCTGTCCATGCCTCTCATAATCTTGTAGACTTTTATCAGGTCACCTCTCAACCTCCGTCGTTCCAGTGAGAACAAACCAAGTTTCTCCAACTTCTCCTCTTGGCTAATGCCCTCCATACCAGGCAACATCCTGGTAAATCTTTTCTGTACCCTCTCCAAAGCCTCCACACCCTTCTGGTAGTGTGGCGACCAGAATTGAACACTATATTCCTAACTAAGGTTCTATAAAGCTGCAACATAACTTGCCAATTTTTAAACCCAATGCCCTGGCCGATGAAGGCAAACATGCCGCATGCCTTCTTGGTTACCTTCTCCACCTGCGTAGCCACTTTCAGCGACTTGTGTACTTGTACTCTCAGATCCCTTTGCCTATCAATACTCTTGAGAGTTCTGCCATTTACTGTATATTTCCTATCTGTATTAGACCTTCCAAAATGCATTACCTGATATTTGTCCAGATTAAACTCTATCTGCCACCTCCGCCCAAGTTTCCAACCAGTCTACATCTTGCTGTATCCTCTGATGGGTCCTCATCACTATCCGCAAATCCACCAATCTTGTGTCGTCCGCAAACTTACTAATCAATCCAGTTACATTTTCCTCCAAATCATTTATATATATTACAAACAGCACTGATCCCTGAGGAACACCACTTGTCACAGCCCTCCATTCAGAAACGCACCCTTCCACTGCTACCCACTGTCTTCTTTGACCGAGTAAGAAGTTTAACAACACCAGGTTAAAGTCCAACAGGTTTATTTGGTAGTAAAAGCCACACAAGCTTTCGGAGCTCCAAGCCCCTTCTTCAGGTGAGTGGAAATTCTGTTCACAAACAGAGCATATAAAGACACAAACTCAATTTACATGAATAATGGTTGGAATGCGAATACTTACAACTAATCAAGTCTTTAAGAAACAAAAGAACATGAGTGGAGAGAGCATCAAGACAGGCTAAAAAGATGTGTATTGTCTCCAGACAAGACAGCCAGTGAAACTCTGCAGGTCCACGCAACTGTGGGGGTTACAAATAGTGTGACATGAACCCAATATCCCGGTTGAGGCCGTCCTCGTGTGTGCGGAACTTGGCTATCAGTTTCTGCTCAGCGACTCTGCGCCGTCGTGTGTCGCGAAGGCCGCCTTGGAGAACGCTTACCCGAATATCAGAGGCCGAATGCCCGTGACCGCTGAAGTGCTCCCCAACAGGAAGAGAACAGTCTTGCCTGGTGATTGTCGAGCGGTGTTCATTCATCCGTTGTCGCAGCGTCTGCATAGTTTCCCCATCTCAGTTGGTTTGACCGAGCCAGTTTTGTATCCACCTTGCCAGCTCACCTCTGATCCCATGTGACTTCACCTTCTGCACCAGTCTGCCATGAGGGACACAGACAGGGTAAATAGAGAAAAACTTTTCCCACTCAAGAGAGCATCAAGAACTGGAGGGCACAGATACAAAATAATGGGCGAACGGAGTAGGAGTGATGTGAGGAAAATCTTTTTCACCCAGAGGGTGGTTGGAATCAGAAACGGACTTCCTGAGAGGGTGGTGGAGGCAGGTTTGACCGAGGGATTCAGAAGGGGATTGGATTTCTATCTGAAAAGAGAGAACGTGTATGGTCACAGGGATAAGGCAAGGGAATGGTACTAGGTAGAACGTTCTTTCAGCCAGCTAGTGCAGACTCAATGGGCTGAATGGCCTCCTCTTGCACGTTCTCTCTTTTCAGATAGCAATCTCTCGATCAAACCTGCCTCCACCATCCTCTCAGGACGTCTGTTCATGTGGGACTGAGGACAATACTGCCAACACAGTGTAAGACAGCACATGACTCACACACCGATCAGTGTGGTATCCGACAGATATGTGTGCAGATGAAGCCTGGAGACACTCCTAGTTTCTCCCACTTAATATTTTTTCGTAATTAGTTCCGATAATTAATAAGGGCTTACAGTTAACCTGTTAAAGACGACAAAGATTTCATCAAACCAACTGAGATGTAACAAAAATCCACAATAATTATACACACCCATCTCCAGCGGTGGCACAGTGGTTAGCACTGCTGCCTCACAGCGCCAGGGACCTGGGTTCGATTCCTGGATTGGGTCACTGTCTGTGTGGAGCCTGCACGTTCTCCCCGTGTCTGCGTGGGTTTCCTCCCACCGTCCGAAAGACATGCTGGTTAGGAATTATGCTAAATTCTCGCTCAGTGTATCTGAACAGGTGCCGGAGTGTGGCCACTAGGGGATTTTCACAGTAACTTCATTACAATGTTAATGTAAGCCTATTTGTGGCACTAATGAATAAACCTTTTAAAAATCCAATATATCTTACTCATTCATTATATAAAAACAAATTACTGCGGATGCTGGAATCTGAAACCAAAAGAGAAAATGCTGCAACATCTCAGCAGGTCTGGCAGCATCTGTAAGGAGAGAAAAGAGCTGACGTTTCAAATCCAGATGACCAGCGCTTTGACAAGCTCCATTGATAGATTTCTCACTAACAAAAGCAGAAATGGTTATGGGGCACAGGCCCTCAGGTAAGAGGATTTGACAGCCTTTAGTCTTATTAGTTTCTCCAGCACTATTTCTTTCATAGAATCACAGAATGTTTACTGTGCAAGAGGAGGCCATTCAGCCCATTGAGTCTGCACCAGCTGGCTGAAAAAACATTCTACCTACCTTACAGATGCTGCCAGACCTGCTGATATTTTCCAGAATTTTCTCTTTTGGTTATCTTACCCATTCTTTTTCAAATGTCTGCTCCATAACTGGGGTGAACGCTGATTCTAATTGGGGCTACCTTTGAACCGTTTTGAAATGGCCTGTACCATTATAGTTCCGGAGTCTCCCTGAAGCAGCTGCACCAGGCTCTGTGAATGTTACCAGTCGAACAGAGCAGTCACATCCACGCTCCCCAGGGAGGTGCAAACGTCAATTGGCATTGTGCCCTGGCATAAAAGAAAGCTGAATCCATGTTCTCAAACAGCGCGTTCTGAAGATTCCTACTGACACTTTGCCTTTTGCAGACTCTCTAGTGCTCATTAAAATGATAGATGATAGCCTTGGAGAAAGGAATTTTTTTTCTTCTTCTCTTTGTTTTTGGAGAAAACGTTCCTTTGCGTTTCTAAGTCCCAATACAGCTGCTGAACTGATGATAAAATAACATCAGCCTGCCCTGGAGTCACTGAAATGTTGACATACTTGTTCTGTATTGAATCTGTAATGCCCCATAGCCCTTGTGCTCATCGTCTTCTGTCAAACAGATTGGATCTGGGAATAATCCGAGCCTGTTCAGCAATCCTGGGACAGGAATCTTCTGGGTTAGTGCCCTCTTTCATAGGCTGAGTAACCTAGCTGTTAGGAAGTAGGGTTCAAAAGTCCTTAGTACAGGTTGGGGGTGGCACGATGGCATTGCTGCTTCACAGCGCCAGGGTCCCGGGTTCAATCTTGGCCTCGGGTAACTTTCTGTGTGGAGTTTGCATGTTCTCCCCGTGCCTGCGTGGATTTCTTCCAGATGACCAGTTTTCTCCCACAGTCCAAAGATGTGCAGGTTAGGTTGATTGGCCATGCTAAATTGCCCCTTAGTGTCAGGGGGACTAGCTAGGGTAAATACGTGGAGTTATGGGGATAGGGCCTTGGTGGGATTGTTGTCAGTGTTGGCTCGATGGGCCAAATGGCCCCCTCTGCACTGTAGGGATTCTATGATTCAGTGCTTGACTCTGCCAAATCTTAGTGTTGTCACTTCATGGTGGGCAGGCTTTGGGGAGTCTGATGTTATTCACTGCCGAAAGCACAGTTTCTGACCTGTTTTTGTGGCCATAGTATTTCTACAACTGGGCCAGTTTAATTGCTGATCAATGGTAACCACATGGTGAGGATTCTCCAATGGTAATGCCATTGAGTGTCAAGGGGCGATGGTTGCCTGGCACTTGTGTGGTACAAATGTTGCTTGCTGCTTATCAGCCCATGCCTGAATGTTGTCCAAGTCTTGCTGTATGCAGGCATGGACTGATTCAATATCTCAGGTGTTGCAAAAGGTGCAAGGATCAATCATCAGTAAATATTTCTGATGTTATATTGCAGGAAGGTCATTGATGAAGCAATTGAAGATGGTTGGGCCTCGGACACTACCCTGAGAAACTCCTGTGGCAATGTCTTGGCAGCCATTTGCAGCCATCTTCAGCCAGAAGTGCCAAGTGGATGATCCATCTCAGCCACCTCCTGAGGTGGCATGGAGGCACAGTGGTTAGCATTGCTATTTCCTAGCGCCAGGGACCCAGGTTCAATACTGGCCTCAGGTCACTGGCTGTGTGGAGTTTGCATGTGGCAATGTCTTGGCACCGAAATGATTGGCATCCAACAACCACAACCATCTATTAGATATTAGCTGAACAGCAGGGCGTTTTCCCCATTATTTCCTTCAGTTTTTCTAAGACTCCTTGATGCCATACTCAGTCAATGCTGCCTTGATGTCAAGGGCTGTCACTCTCACCTTTCACATCCGGAGTTCAGTTCTTTTGTCCATGTTTGCACCAAGGCTGTAATGAGGTCAGGAGCTTAGTGGCCCTGGTGAAATGTAGGCTGAATGTCAGTGAGCAGTATGTTGCTGAGTAAATGCTGCTTCATAGCACTGTTGATGACACCTTCCATCACTTTACTGATGATCAAGAGTAGACTGATGGGCCAGTACTTGGTTGGATTGGATTAGTCCTGCTTTTGTGGACAGGACCTAGCTGCCCAATTTTCCACACTGTCGGCTAAATGCTAGAATTGTCGCCTTACTGGAATAGCTTGGCTTGTTTTGCTGTTCAAGTCTTCAGTACTACAGTCCAGATGTTATCAGGACCATAGTGTTTACTGTATCCAATGCCTTCAGTACTTTCTTGATACCAAGAGGAGTGAATCAATTGACGACTAGCTGGCATCTGAATCCCAACAGTGCAGAAGGAGGCCATTCGGCCCATCGAGTCTACTCTAACACCAATCCCACCCAACCCCTATCCCCGTAACTCCACGTATTTACTCTGCTAGTCCCGCTGACACTAAGCAGTAATTTAGTACAACCAATCAAACTAGCCTGTGTTTCTTCAGAAGGAACTTTTCAAATGCAGATAATGAAAATATAACAAAATTTACTCCAACTTATAAATCAAAGAAAGGGTTTAATAATGAAACTTAATTATTCCCAACTTGGGGCCTCGCCCTCGACCACTCTAAGCTCCCCACAATTCCAAACAGGTTCTTATTTATAATGAGTCAGCTGATCACCTGACTATTACATCATTCTGGAATTGATTCCATGGTTTACTGGGTCAGCTGATCCTTACAGCTTGTTACCATTGGTCACATTACACCCAATACAAAGTTGTCACCGGTTACACTCTAACAACCTGCACATTTTTGGAGTACGGGAGGAAACCGGTGCACCCGAAGGAAACTCACACAGACACGGGGAGAACATGCAAACTCCACACAGACAGTGACCTGAGGCCAGAATTGAACCTGGGTCCCTGGCGCTAGGAAATAGCAATGCTAACCACTGTGCCTCAGGAGGTGGCTGAGATGGATCATCCACTTGGCACTTCTGGCTGAAGATGGCTGCAAATGTCAGGCTCCACCATCATTAAGGATTAGTTGATGATTTGTTCACTTCCATTCACAACTGGATGATGAGGACCTACAAAGATTTGATCTAACCAGCTGTTTGTGGAATCATTTAGCTCTGTGTATAGCATGCTGATGTTTAGCATGTCCGTAGCTCTGTGTTACAACCTCATTTTAGTTATTCTTCGTGATACTCCTGGCATACCCTACTGCTACCTTCACTGAACCAGGGTTGATTCCCCTGGCTTGATAGTAGTGGCAGAATGAGGGATGTTCTGGATCATGAGATTACAGATTCTGTAACAGCGCTTCAGGATGCCCAGTTATGAGTTGCTACCTGATTTGAACTTACCCTGTTTAACACAGAGATAATGCCACACAGCACAGTGGAGGGTATCCACAGTGTGAAGAAGGATGTTACCCAGATTGGAAGGTTTGAATTATAAGGACAGGCTGGCTAGGCTGGGACTTTTTCCCTGGAGCGCAGGAGGATGA
The DNA here is from genome assembly GCF_964213995.1 of Mustelus asterias. NCBI lineage: Eukaryota > Metazoa > Chordata > Chondrichthyes > Carcharhiniformes > Triakidae > Mustelus > Mustelus asterias. The sequence continues at coordinate 47,316,478 of NC_135812.1, read as the reverse complement.
GGGGTGACCTTATAGAGGTTTATAAAATCATGAGGGGCACAGATAGCGTGAATAGCCAAGGTCTTTTGCCCAGGTAGGGGGGTCCAAAACTAGAGGACATAGGTTTAAGGTGAGAAGGGAAAGATTTAAAAGGGACCTGAGGGACAACTTTTTCACGCAGAGGTGGTGTGTATATGGAATGAGCTTCCAGAGGAGGTGGTAGAGACGGGTACAATTACAACATTTAAAAGACATTTGGGGAGGTACATGGATAAGGAAAGGTTTAGAGGGATATGGGCCTAACACAGGCAAATGGGGCTCGTTCAGTTTAAGAAACCTGGTCGGCATGGATGAGTTGGGCCGAAGGGCCTGTTTCCATGCTGTACATCACTATGACTCTATGAATATGATGGCTGACTATTGGCTGAGCGTGGGGGCAAGTCACGTGATGAAACCTCCTGGAATACATTTAATCACAGTTGGCAACGTTACAATGGATCTACTGCCTTGGCTTTTTTAATGCATGCTGGGAAACAAAAGTTGACCCCAATGCCCTGTTCTTTTGGTGTACATGGGGTAGTGCCAAGACAAAATTCAATGGGTGAAACTTTCCAGGCCCCAGTTGGTACAGGGCTGGAAAATGCAGCGAGTCATTTAAAGGTCCATTGATGTTGGCAGGAAAGGAAGATCCCGCTGGTGGGAAGGGTCCGTAAAATTCCGCCCATAGGAGCATTAATTTACTGCTGGAGGCCCGGCCATTTGCATTTTCAGGTTGTCCTCCACTTAAGTGGCTTGAGTACTGCCGGAAAGCGGCAGAAACATAATTTATATTTCAAAATGTGGGTCAACCGATGCTGTTTGGAAAATGTCAAAGGCTATTTTTGCGTCAATGAGAAATGAGGTGACTTTTAATGGAGTGAGCGAAGCCAATTAATGTGTAGAGATAAGGTCATGTTGACAAGGGCATTCCAAAGCTGACAGCACCTGCTTAAAGTCAGGGTGCGTCAGGGCTGTGAAAAGGGAAGGCAGAAGTTTATAAGCGATGAAACAGATGTGCATTAATTACTGAGTGAAATATGTAAATCATTACTTCGTATAACATCATATAAACCATTCATAGCACAGCTGTCATGGTTATAACACTGTGTGCGCAGAGCTTTGAAGATGCAAATTTACGATTGGCATGTTTACTGGGAACAGATGGCCCCGTTGGAGTTGCTAATTCTGGAGAAAATTACCCTTTATTTTAAGTAAGGAACGGCTGCATAGATCTACGTTTGGCACATGACCGCCCATCAAATAATTATTCATGGTAAGTAGCCTCATGTTAGAGGGAAAAATAATGTATTTACTGGTTAAATATAATCTGTCAAGACCACATTGGCCTCCTCTTTGAGCAGTGAGTGTGCGAGCCAGTGGGATCCAAGTTAATCACAACAAATGATACGGTGAAATGTCACTCCACTAGCATGGTGGCACGGTGGTTAGCACTACTGCCTCACAGCGCCAACATGGGTTCGATTCCCGGCTCGGGTCACTGTCTGTGTGGAGTTTGCACATTCTCCTCGTGTCTGCGTGGGTTTCCTCCAGGTGCTCCGGTTTCCTCCCACAGTCCAAAGATGTGCGGGTTAGGTTGATTGGCCAGGTTAAAAATTGCCCCTTAGAGTCCTGGGATGCATAGGTTAGAGGGATTAGCGGGTAAATATGTGGGGGTAGGGCCTGGGTGGGATTGTGGTCGGTGCAGACCCGATGGGCCGAATGGCCTCCTTCTGCACTGTAGGGTTTCTATGATTCTATCTATGATTCTATGACTAATAAATAAGCTTTTATGACGATGCAAGTTTATTGAGGAGATGTTGCTAATTCTAGGTCTCAAGATGGAAGAGTCCCAAAAGTCCACAAAACCCTCTGCTGACATCTCTACAGATCATGTGACATCATACCAGCAGAGTTGAAATAACTTTAAATATATAACATCCCTCCCCCTTTACTACATTAGTCCCCAAACAACAACTTTTTTTAATGTCTCAACAACGGACCCAATAAACAGTGGATACATTATTTTGCATCTTTATTTCCCATATAAAAAATTAATAAGACAGTCTCTCAGGTGGACATCTATTTCTCTTTGGTTGTACCTGACATTCTGGAATTTCTCTATTCTAGCATCCTCTCTTTCTTCTGTTGGTAATTCTTCATGTGTAACTATTTCAGTGTCAGTTTCCATTGTTGTTGAAGCTGGATTTGTTACTGTGATTAGTCCCTATTCAGGGGTATCACTACTCAACATTACTGATGGAGATACCAGTGATTTCACTTCATGAGGCTAGTATCTGGTCAGTATGACGTCACCAAACTCTGTCATCATCCACCTGTACAGTGTAATGTATCGGACCTGTTTTTGCTAAGATAGCAGAGGAACCCATTTTTCATTGGTAGTGTAGCTTCTTGCTACTTCTTCTTCTCCCTGAGTGCATACTCTCCTTTTAGAGTTCTGTTCTCTCCCAGCAATCTGTGTTTTTTGTTGTCGTTCGACAATCTCTGAAATATCAGCAGGTATCAAAGTTTGTTCTTAACTTTCTTTTTGAAAACAGCATCGCTGGTGAATTCTATGTCGCTGTGTGTGCAATGTTCCTGTATGATATCAAAAAGTTACTTACTTGTCTTGATAATACACCCTTGTTCTTTGATGCCTTGGTTGAGTGTTTGAGTGACTGTATGAATCGTTCGGCCAATTCATTTGTTGCTGGATGGTACGGAGCTAACTTGATGTGTTGGATACCATTTCCTTTCTAGTAGTCTTCGAGCTGCTTGGAAGTGGACTGTGTCCCATTGTCATTCACGATCTGCTCAGGTCTACCAAGTCTAGCAAATATTTCATGGGCGGCATGTTGGCACAGTGGTTAGCACTGCTGCCTCACAGTGCCAGGGACATGGTTTCAATTCCAGTCTCGGAGTGGAGTCTGCACATTCTCCCCGTGTCTGCGTGGGTTTCCTCCGGGTGCTCCAGTTTCCTCCCACAGTCTGCAAGACATGCTGGTTAGGTTCATTGGCCATGCTAAATTCTCCCTCAGTGTACCCGAACACACGCCGGAGTGTAGCAACTAGGGGATTTTCACAGTAACTTCATTGCACTGTTAATGTAAGCCTACTTGTGACTAATAAATAAACTTTACAGCTTCTCAATAGTCTGTTCTGCTGTCATGGATGTTGTGTTTCCTACTTCCAGCTAGTTGGAATGTGCATCTACAATTACGAGGAACATGTGTTCCTCTATTGGATCAGTCTAATTTGTGTGTACTCTCTGCCATGGCTGTTTCAGCCCTTCCCACGGATGTGAGGGTTGTAGCGATGGAGTGTTTCTTAGGTTTGCATAGGACTGACATTGCCCCACTTCCACTTTGATTTGTGATCTAATCCTGGCTGCCAAAAATAACTATGTGTCAGTTCCTTCTTTCTCACCACACCTGGATGTCCCTTGTGAGGCTGTTCAAGGATCCTTCCACATAAGCACAGAGGAATAATCACTCCAATTCCTTATAATAAAACTCCACTCTGGACTGTCAACTCAAGTCTTCTGGTGCTGTAAGGGTTGAGGTCAAGGCTTTTACAATGTCCTTCTGTCATTTTCCTTTTAGGATCATATCCATAACCTTCCCCATCATTGGATTGGTTCTTGTGTGTCTCTGAGGTTGAAATGAAGTCACAGGTACACTATCCACGGCACAGTAGCCCAGTGGTTAGCACTGCTGCTTCACAGCTCCAGGGACCTGGGTTCGATACCCAGCTTGGGTCACTGTGTGGAGTTTGCTGATTCTTCCTGTGTCTGCGTGGGTTTCCTCCGGGTGCTCCGGTTTCCTCCCACAGTCCAAAGGTGTGCGGGTTAGGTTAATTGTCCATGCTAAATTGCCCCTTAGAGTCCCGGGATGCGCAGGTTAGAGGGATTAGCGGGTAAATATGTGGGGATATGGGGATAGGGCCTGGTTGGGATTGTGGTCGGCGCAGACTCGATGGGCCGAATGGCTTCTTTCTGCACTGTAGGGTTTCTATGATTCTATGATCCACTTGTAAGAAAGATCGGATGGTGACGAAATTTACTTGTTTAATATCAAAGGTTTGTGCTAATAATATCAACCTACTAGCTACTAAAGAAGGAGATTTGATTTGATTTATTATTGTCACATATATTAGCATACAGTGGAAAGTATTGTTTCTTGTGTGCTATACAGACAAAGCATACCATTCATAAATTAGACTTGATTTATTATTGTCACATGTATTTGCATACAGTGAAAAATAATGTTACTTGCACGCTATATAGACAAAGCATACCATACATAGAGAAGGAGAGGGTGCAGAATGTAATGTTACAGTCATAGCTAGGGTGTAAAGATCAATTTAATGTAAGGTAGATCCATTCAGAAGTCTGACAGCAGCAGGGAAGAAGCTGTTCTTGAGTAGGTTGGTACATGTCCTCAGACTTTTGTATCTTTTTCCCGACGGGAGAAAGTGGAAGAGAGAATGTCCGGGGTGCGTGGGGCCCTTGATTATGCTGGCTGCTTTTCCGAGGCAGCGGTAAGTTGAGACAGAGTCAATGGATGGGAGGCTGGTTTGAGTGATGGACTGGGCTTCGTTCACAACCCTTTGTAGTTTCTTGCGGTCTTGTTAAGAGCAGGAGAATACCTTTATATGGCCTGAAGATTGTCGTCATGGCTGGGTGATTTGTCAAAAATGTAAAATAATGCCCATAAAGTTAAGCGATGTAATTATCTTACTCCAAATATAATACTTTTTCCAGCTGAGCATAATTCATTTCTCCGCTCGGGAGAGTTTGTGAAGCGAAGGCCATTGGACGTTCTTCTCCCGAGGACATGATGTGCGGGATGGGTGTGCCTACCCATCACAAGCAAGTTGCAACTTCAGCTTAAAGTTTTTTAAAAGTTTATTTATTAGTCACAAGTAGGCTTACATTAACACTGCAATGAAGTTATTGTGAAAATCCCCTAGTCGTCACACTCTGGAGCCTGTTTGGGTACACTGAGGGACAATTTAGCATGGCCAATGTACCTAACCAGCAAGTCTTTCAGACCGTGTGTGGTTTTGTGAGAGGGAGGTCATGCCTCACTAACCTGGTGGAGTTTTTTGAAGAAGTGACTAGAATGGTTGACGAGGGAAGGGCCATGGATGTCGTCTATGTGGACTTTAGTAAAGCGTTTGACAAAGTCCCTCATGGTAGGTTGGTGCAAAAGGTTGGATCTCATGGGATAAAGGGGGAGGTGGCTAGATGGGTGGAGAACTGGCTTGGTCACAGAAGACAGAGGGTGGTAGTGGAAGGGTCTTTTTCCGGCTGGAGGCCTGTGACTAGTGGTGTTCTGCAGGGCTCTGTATTGGGACCTCTGCTGTTTGTGATTTATATAAATGATCTGGAAGAAGGTGTAACTGGGGTGATCAGTAAGTTTGCAGATGACACGAAAATGGCTGGACTTGCAGATAGTGAGGAACATTGTCAGAGGCTACAGAAGGATATAGATAGGCTGGAAATTTGGGCAAAGAAATGGCAGATGGAGTTCAATCCTGATAAATGCGAAGTGATGCATTTTGGTAGAAATAATGTAGGGAGGAGCTATACGATAAATGGCAGAAACATAAAGGGTGTAGATTCGCAGAGGGACCTGGGTGTGCAAGTCCACAGATCCTTGAAGGTGACGTCTCAGGTGGAGAAGGTAGTGAAGAAGGCATATGGCATGCTTGCCTTTATAGGACGGGGCATAGAGTATAAAAGTTGGGGTCTGATGTTGCAGTTGTATAGAACGTTGGTTCGGCCGCATTTGGAATACTGCACCCAGTTCTGGTCGCCACACTATCAGAAGAACGTGGAGGCTTTAGAGAGAGTGCAGAGGAGGTTTACCAGGATGTTGCCTGGTATGGAAGGGCTTAGTTATGAGGAGAGATTGGGTAAACTGGGGTTGTTCTCACTGGTAAGACGGAGGATGAGGGGTGACCTAATAGAGGTGTATAAAATTATGAAAGGCATAGATAGGGTGAACGGTGGGAAGCTTTTTCCAAGGTTGGCAGTGACGTTCACGAGGGGTCATAGGTTCAAGGTGAGGGGGGGGAGGTTTAACACGGATATCAGAAGGACGTATTTTACACAGAGGGTGGTGGGGGCCTGGAATGCGCTGCCAGGCAAGGTGGTGGAGGCAGTCACACTGGGAACGTTTAAGACTTATCTAGATAGCCACATGAATGGAGTGGGAATGGAGGGATACAAAAGAATGGTCTAGTTTGGACCAGGGAGCGGCACGGGCGTGGAGGGCCGAAGGGCCTGTTCCTGTGCTGTATTGTTCTTTGTACCGCGGAAGAAAACCAGAGCACCCGGAGAAAACCCACGCAGACACGGGGAGAACGTGCAAACTCCATGTAGACAGTGACCCAAGCCGGGAATCAATCCCAGGTCCCTGGAGCTGTGAGGCAGCAGTGCTAACCATTGTGCCACCGTGCCGCCCAAGCTGCTTTAATCGAATCTGGTGATACTTAATAGAAGATGACGATCACTTCCTGTACTCTATTTGTGGAACTGAGTAATTTGCTGTTAGAGGAAAGCTAACAACAGTGAATTGTTTCTCAAAACAAATCTGCTTGTAAATATTGTGTGCATGTGTCATAATGTTGGTACAATCCTTTGAAAGACTTACTGAGCTGCCTTCGGGGATTTGCATCTATTTTAAGTTCTTTCAGCAATCATGTAAATTGGGTGGAGACGTTTTTAAATACTTACAAAAGCCTTATAGTTTACTGACTGCAATACCTTACTGAACAGTGTCCCAAATCCTACAGGGAAATTCTGTGGGGAAGATAAGAATGCAGTCCTGGATTCATGTGATTTCAGTAACAAGTCTCACAACATCAGGTTAAAGTCCAACAGGTTTATTTGGTAGCAAAAGCCACTAGCTTTCGGAGCGCTGCTCCTCCGTCAGGTAAGTGGGAGTTCTGTTCACAAGCAGGGCATATAAAGACACAAACTCAATTTACAAAATAATGGTTGGAATGCGAGTCTTTACAGGTAATCAAGTCTTAAAGGTACAGACAATATGAGTGGAGAGAGGGTTAAGCACAGGTTAAAGAGATGTGTATTAGAACATAGAACATAGAACATTACAGCGCAGTACAGGCCCTTCGGCCCACGATGTTGCGCCGACCAGCGAAACCAATCTAAAGCCCCTCTAATCTACACTATTCCAATGTCATCCATATGTTTATCCAATAACCATTTGAATGCTCTTAATGTTGACGAGTCCACTACTGCTGCAGGCAGGGCATTCCACGCCCTTACTACTCTCTGAGTAAAGAACCTACCTCTAACATCTGTCCTATATCTCTCACCCCTCAATTTAAAGCTATGTCCCCTCGTGCTAACCATCACCATCCGAGGAAAAAGGCTCTCACTATCCACCCTATCTAATCCTCTGATCATCTTGTATGCCTCTATTAAGTCACCTCTTAACCTTCTTCTCTCTAACGAAAACAACCTCAAGCCCCTCAGCCTTTCCTCATACGATTTTCCCACCATACCAGGCAACATCCTGGTAAATCTCCTCTGCACCCTTTCCAACACTTCCACATCTTTCCTATAATGTGGTGACCAGAACTGTACCCAATACTCCAAATGCGGCCGCACCAGAGTTTTGTACAGTTGCAGCATGACCTCCTGGCTCCGAAATTCAATCCCTCTACCAATAAAAGCTAACACACCATACGCTTTCTTAACAACCCTATCAACCTGGGTGCCAACTTTCAGGGATCTATGCACATGGACACCCAGATCCCTCTGTTCATCCACTTTACCAAGTATCTTACCATTAGCCCAGTACTCTGTATTCCTGTTACTCCTCCCAATGTGAATCACCTCACACTCACCTCAGCCGGGACAGTTAGTGAGATTTTGCAAGCCCAGGCAAGTCATGGGGATTACAGATAGTGTGACATGAACCCAAGATCCCGGTTGAGGCCGTCCTCATGTGTGCGGAACTTGGCTATCAGTCTCTGCTCAGCGACTCTGCGTTGTCGTGTGCCGTGAAGGCCGTCTTGGAGAACGCTTACCCGAAGATCAGAGGCCGAATGCCCGTGACCGCTGAAGTGCTCCCCAACAGGAAGAGAACACTCTTGCCTGGTGATTGTCAAGCGGTGTTCATTCATCCATTGTCATAGCGTCTGCATGGTCTCCCCAGTGTACCATGCCTCGGGACATCCTTTCCTGCAGTGTATCAGGTAGACAACTTTGGCCGAGTTGCAAGGGTATGTACCGTGTACCTGGCGGATGGCATCCATGTCGATGATCCGGCACGTCTTGCAGAGGTTGCTGTGACAGGGTTTTGTGGTGTCGTGGTCACTGTTCTCCTGAAGGCTGGGTAGGTTGCTGCGGACAATGGTCTGTTTGAGGTTGTGCGGTTGTTTGAAGGCAAGAAGTGAGGGCGTGGGGATGGCCTTAGCGAGATATTCGTCTTCATCAATGACATGTTGAAGGCTCCGGAGAAGATGTCGTAGCTTCTCCGCTCCGGGGAAGTACTGGATGACGAAGGGTACTCTGTCCGCCGTGTCCTGTGTTTGTCTTCTGAGGAGGTTGGTGCGATTTTTCGCTGTGGCGCGTCGGAACTGTCGGTCGATGAGTCGAGTGCCATATCCTGTTCTTATGAGGGCACCTTTCAGCATCTGGAGGTGTCTGTTGTGATCCTCCTCATCTGAGCAGATCCTGTGTATACGGAGAGCTTGTCCGTAGGGGATGGCTTCTTTAACGTGTTTAGGGTGGAAGCTGGAGAAGTGGAGCATTGTGAGGTTATCCATGGGCCTGCGGTACGGTGAAGTGCTGAGGTGACTGTCCTTGAATGAACACCGCTCGACAATCACCAGGCAAGAGTGTTCTCTTCCTGTTGGGGAACACTTCAGTGGTCACGGGCATTTGGCCTCTGATCTTCGGATAAGCGTTCTCCAAGGCGGCCTTCACGACACACGACAACGCAGAGTCGCTGAGCAGAGACTGATAGCCAAGTTCCGCACACATGAGGACGGCCTCAACCGGGATCTTGGGTTCATGTCACACTATCTGTAACCCTCATGACTTGCCTGGGTTTGCAAAATCTCACTAACTGTCCCGGCTGGAGACAATACACATCTCTTTAACCTGCGCTTAACCCTCTCTCCATTCACGTTGTCTGCACCTTTAAGACTTGATTACCTGTAAAAACCCACATTCCAACCATTATTTTGTAAATTGAGTTTGTGTCTTTATATGCCCTGTTTGTGAACAGAACTCCCATTTACCTGACGAAGGAGCAGCGCTCTGAAAGCTAGTGGCTTTTGCTACCAAATAAACTTGTGGACTTTAACCTGGTGTTGTGAGACTTCTTACTGTGTTTACCCCAGTCCAACGTCAGCATCTCCACTTCATGTGATTTACCAGGCTGATGGAAGCTTTATGAATGCTGGCAAAATTTTCCATGGAAAATGTCAAACTGAGGACCCCCCCACCACCCCCAGATTCTGAACAAAATGGAGCTCAGGCTTCTTCACTGTCGCTGGGCCAAAATCCCAGAACTCCCTCCCTAACAGCACTGTGAGTGTACCTACACCGCACAGACTGCAGCGGTTCCAAAAGGCAGCTCACTACCACCTTCTCAAGGGCAATAAATGCTGGCCGAGTGAGTGACACCCACATCCCATGAAAATAAAAGACTATTTCTTGGAGTGCAGTTCGGAGTGCTGGGAGTTCCATTCTAGTAGAATGGCTCAGATTTTGAGTTCAACTGAGTGGTGAGAAGGTGAACAAAAATGTCCATTGAACCATAGAATTCTGACAGTGTAGAAGGAGGCCACCTCCCCCCACCCTATCCCATTACCCCATGCATTTACCATAGCTAGTCTATCTAACCTACACATCTTGGGACACTAAGGAGCAATTTTAGGATGGCCAATCCACCCAACCTACACATCTTTGGACTGTGGGAGGAAACCGGAGCACCCGGGGAAAACCCACGCAGACACGGGGAGAACATGCAGACTCCACACAGACTGCCACCCGGAATTGAACCCGGATCCCTGGCACCATGAGGCAGCAGTGCTAAGCCAGTGCACCACCATGCTACCCTAATAATAATAGTCAGAATTTGACTAATGAATTCTACACCTCATCATTAAAATATTTAAATAATCACAAAGAGTTACCACACAGAAACATCACCAACATTTTGGTGCTTGTGTTTTTCTACATGAGCGACCAGACCTGCTTCTAATTTCTCACTTGCTTCTCACATTCTTTAATATTTCTCTTTGCAGGCAGTCTTTTTAGAGGATTATGGCTTTTGATGATTCCACATTCTGACCACAATCTGGGGAAATACATTTTATCTACTCCTGTCCAATTGGTTTGTGACCATCTTAAACCTTTTCTCTGAGTGCGGTTTCCATGGTCATAGGAAACGATTATTATTTACTTCGTCAGGACCTGAATGACCCTGAAGACTTCTATCAGGCCGCCTGATTTTCTGCATTATTGTTAAGAGCTGACTTTTCGAGTGTCTCTTCATAACTGTGCCTCTCACTCTAGCAACACCCTGGTGAATTTACAATCTCTTTGCTTTTATACCTGTCACATCTGCTTCAAGGTCTCTGCCCAAAGCAGGTCCAACCCATAGTGCCGTAACCTTCACCACAGATAGAGCTTTTTGTTTATTCATTCACAGGACATGGGTGTCGCTGGCTAGGCCAACATTTATTGCCCATCCCTAATCGCCTTCAAGAAGACAGGTCACCCCCTCTTTCTCAGGGCTAATTAGGGATGGATAATAAATGCTGGTCAAGCCAGCAAAGCCCACATCCCTTGAATGAATAAACAAAAAGCAAGGAGGTGTGCCCCGAATCCGCTCCAGATGGAACGGGGATTGAACCCCAGCAAAGATCCAGCCAACTGGCCCCACCAAGGAGTCCGACTTGCTGTGGCAACATGCACTGCTACGCGTACGTTGTAGTCTGGAGCTATGGATAGTGATGGGAGAGGCTCTAATGTTCTTTTCATCACCAGGAATCTCACCTGCTCTTACTGCTTGACTTTGGTGTGTTTGAAAGGATTTTGACACTCAACCTGTTTGGCCGCATTGTGACTGAACATTCCTCGGCCAACAAGTCCTGGAGTGGGACTTAAACCCGGAGCTTCCAGCCCAGAGGCAGGGCCACTAACCACTAGCTGCAAGACCTCCTATATCCTTCCTACAGTTCTCCAGATGTGGCATAGCTACACTCTTTCATAACAACAACTTATAATTACCATAGAATCCCTACAGTACAGCAGGATGCCATTCGGCCCATCAAGTCTGCACCGACCGCAATCCCACCCAGGTCCTGTCCCCATAATCCCATGCATTTACCCTAGCTAGTCCGCCTGACACTAAGGAGCAATTTAGCATGGCCAATCAACCTAACCCGCACATCTTCAGAGTGTAAGAGGAAACTGGAGCACCTGGAGGAAACCCACACAGACACGGGGGGGAAAGTGCAAACTCCACACAGACAGTGACCCGAGGCCGGAATTGAACCCGGGTCCCTGGCGCTGTGAGGCAGCAGTGCTAACCACTGTGCCACCGTGCCACCCTTTAACATAGGAAAATGGTTCAAGTTGGTTCACAGGAAGTGCTATCCAACAGAATTTGACATGGAAGCACAAAAGGCAGCTTTATATCATAGATTTCAGGGAGTGTCTTGAAGAAGAGACAAGTGGGAAGGTCGAGGCAGGAAATTCCAGAGCTTAGGGCCCAGGCAGCTGTAACCCCCTTATTAGGAAGATAGAAACATAGGAGATAGGAGCAGGACGAGGCCATTCAGCCCCTTGAGACTGCTCCACCACTCACCTGGATCGTGGCTCGTCCTCTGAAACACAAAACTGTTGTTCCCTCTCAGGGTGATATTATTTATTCTCCCACTGCTGCCACTCTGCCTCTCCGCCAGCCAACCCGGATTGCTGCTGCTACCCATGCTGAGTTGGTGGAGTCCGAATCCGGGCTCTCGAGTGCCCGGAGTTACCCGAGGGTGCCCAGCCAGCCATCTTCAGTCTCCCACCCCTTGAAAGCCAGTGGTCAATGGGGTAGCATTTGTAGGAACGTGACACCGAGCAAAGGCAACCACAAGACAAAGGGGACACACAATGTCGACTGATTCCATATTTGCTTAAGTGGATGTTATTTGAGATAAGAGTGATTTGGATAAAGAAAGGTTATGATAGGTTGTTTTATTATAGGATTGTGGTCAAGGGAATGCTGTTCCAGGGTACCGCAGGTGGTGGCATGGTGGTAAAGGCATGTTGTTCTATGTGATTCTGGGCTTGAGCAGGCACCCTGGAAGCGCTTTCATCGAATCCCTACATTGCAGAAGGAGGCTATTCGGCCCATCAAGTCGGCATTGACTCTGAGTATCTTAACTGGGGCTCTCTACCCCGCCCTATCCCCATAACCCCGTACACTTACCATGGCCAATCCACCTAACCTGCACATCTATCAAGAGTGACAGTCTGCTGGATGCCCTCTCCTCCTCCTCCTCCTCCTCTTCATCCTGCTTTTCCTGCTCCTCATCCCGAGGGGGCCTCTAGATTCCCGGTGGCAATGATGCAAACTGGAATATGTGCTCCAGCATGTATTGGAGTTTCTCTTTGTGGTCTTGGGAATGGAGTTGTTGCTTCAGCATGCCTCAGTCATTCTGCCAGGCTCAGTTAGAGGTCTGAGCAGTGTATTTGGAAACCCAGTGGTGAGTAGGACCTTCTGTGGACTCCTCCTCATCCCCCTTCGCAGAGCTTGCCCTCTCTGCAGTACTTGCTCCATTTGTTGATTGTGTTACAGAATCCCTTCAATGACAGCCTCATCAGCCCAGGTATTCAGTGTGGGCCGGTGCAATTGCAGTTTCAGCAACATGCATCAGATAAGACAGAACAATGGATTGATGCCACTATTCTAAGTCCTCTCCTCACCCTAGCAGCGTAACTACTCAGTTAATGGTAGGGCGTTGGGGAGGGTTATAGAACAAAACGATCTCGGGGCACTGGTTCATAACTCCTTGAAAGTGGAGTCACAGGTAGACAGAGTGGTGAAGAAGGCATTCGGCATGCTTGGTTTCATCGGTCAGAACATTGAATACAGGAGTTGGGATGTCTTGTGGAAGTTGTACAAGACATTGGTAAGGCCATACATGGAATATTGTGTGCAGTTCTGGTCACCCTATTATAGAAGGGATATTATTAAACTAGAAAGAATGCAGAAAAGGTATACTAGGATCCTACTGAGACTTGATGGTTTGAGTTATAAGGAGAGGTTGGATAGACTGGGACATTTTTCCTTGGAGCGTAGAAGGCTGAGGGGTGATCTTATAGAGGTCTATAAAATAGTGAAGGTCGATAGTTAACATTTTTTCCCCAAAGGTAGGGGAATCTAAAACTAGAGGGCGTAGATTTAAGGGGAGAGATACAGAAGGGTCCAGAGGGCCAATTTTTTCACACAGAGGATGGTGAGTGTCTGGAACAAGTTGCCAGAGGTAGCAGTAGAGGCCGGTACAATTTTGTCTTTTAAAAAGCAGTTACTGTGGGTGGCACGGTAGCACAGTGGTTAGCACTGCTGCTTCACAGTGCCAGGGACCTGGGTTCGATTCCCGGCTTGGGTCACTGTCTGTGTGGAGTTTGCACATTCTTCTCGTGTCTGCGTGGGTTTCCTCCGGGTGCTCCGGTTTCCTCCCACAGTCCAAAGATGTGCGGGTTAGGTTAATTGGCCATGCTAAAATTGCCCTTGGTGTCCTGGGATGCGTGGATTGGAGGGATTGGTGGGTAAAATATGTAGGGATATGGGGGTGGTGCCTGGGTGGGATTGTGGTCGGTGCAGACTCGGTGGGCCGGGTGGCCTCTTTCTGTACTGTAGGGTTTCTATGATATATTCTATGATATAGCTGTAGAGGGATGTGGGCCAAATGTGGGCAATTGGGACTAGCTTAGTGGTTAAAAAAAGGGGCAGCATGGACAAATTGGGCCAAAGGGCCTGTTCCCATGCTGTAAACCTCTGTAAGAAGTTTAACAACACCAGGTTAAAGTCCAACAGGTTTATTTGGTAGCAAAAGCCACACAAGATCTCCACATCATGTAAACCTCTGTGACATGGCTCATTCATACTAGCACGCTGCCCAGCATTTGTGCTGAATGGGACATGTTAGAAATGGCCCAGATCTTGTGCCTTCAGGGTTTCTGTAATCAGTAGTGCTGCAGAGCCCAATTTTCCAGCTCACGTGATTTAACGACTCTTGTGCAATAAACACAAAAATATGTAGTCAATGATGATCGATTAAAGCTGAACAAAAGACACATCAGAGAGTGGCACAGTGGTTAGCGCTGCTGCCTCACAGCGCCAGGGACCTGGGTTCAATTCTGGTCTCGGGTGACTGTCTGTGTGGAGTTTGCATGTTCTCCCCGTGTCTGCGTGGGTTTCCTCCGGGTGCTCCGGTTTCCTCCCAGTCCAAAGATGTGTAGGTTAGGTGCATTGGCCATGTTAAATTGCCCCTTAGTGTCCTAAGATGTTTAGGTTGGGGAGATTAGCGGGGTAAATTTAAGAAGGGTAGGAAGGATAACCCGGGTAATTATAAGCCGGTGAGCTTGACGTCCGTGGTGGGGAAGTTGTTGGAGAAGATTCTTAGAGATAGGATGTATGCGCATTTAGAAAGGAATAATCTCATTAACGATAGTCAGCATGGTTTTGTGAGAGGGAGGTCATGCCTCACTAACCTGGTGGAGTTTTTTGAAGAAGTGACCAAAATCGTTGACGAGGGAAGGGCCGTGGATGTTGTCTATATGGACTTTAGTAAAGCGTTTGACAAAGTCCCTCATGGTAGGCTGGTGAAAAAGGTTGGATCTCATGGGATAAAGGGGGAGGTGGCTAGATGGGTGGAGAACTGGCTTGGTCACAGAAGACAGAGGGTGGTAGTGGAAGGGTCTTTTTCCGGCTGGAGGCCTGTGACTAGTGGTGTTCCGCAGGGCTCTGTATTGGGACCTCTGCTGTTTATGATTTATATAAATGATCTGGAAGAAGGTGTAACTGAGGTGATCAGTAAGTTTGCGGACGACACAAAATTGGCAGGACTTGCAGATAGTGAGGAGCATTGTCAGAAGCTACAGAAGGATATAGATAGGCTGGAAATTTGGGCAAAGAAATGGCAGATGGAGTTCAATCCTGATAAATGCGAAGTGATGCATTTTGGTGGGAATAATGTAGGGAGGAGCTACACGATAAATGGAAGAACCATAAAGGGTGTAGAGATGCAGAGGGACCTGGGTATGCAAGTCCACAGATCTTTGAAGGTAACGTCACAGGTGGAGAAGGTGGTGAAGAAGGCATATGGCATGCTTGCCTTTATAGGACGGGGCATAGAGTATAAAAGTTGGGGTCTGATGTTGCAGCTGCATAGAACGTTGGTTCGGCCGCATCTGGAATACTGCGTCCAGTTCTGGTCGCCACACTATCAGAAGGACGTGGAGGCTTTGGAGAGAGTACAGAGGAGGTTTACCAGGATGTTGCCTGGTATGGAGGGGCTTGGTTATGAGGAGAGATTGGGTAAACTGGGGTTGTTCTCCCTGGAAAGACGGAGGATGAGGGGAGACTTAATAGAGGTGTATAAAATTATGAAAGGCATAGATAGGGTGAACGGTGGGAAGCTTTTCCCCAGGTCGGTGGTGACGTTCACGAGGGGTCATAGGTTCAAGGTGAAGGGGGGGAGGTTTAACACAGATATCAGAAGGACATATTTTACACAGAGGGTGGTGGGGGCCTGGAATGCGCTGCCAGGCAAGGTGGTGGAGGCGGACACACAGGGAACGTTTAAGACTTATCTAGACAGCCATATGAACGGAGTGGGAATGGAGGGATACAAAAGAATGGTCTAGTTTGGACCAGGGAGCGGCGCGGGCTTGGAGGGCTGAAGGGCCTGTTCCTGTGCTGTATTGGTCTTTGTTCTTTGTCTTTGTTCTAAATACATGGGGTGATGGGGATAAGGCCTAGGTCAGAGAGTTGGTGCAGACATGTTGGGCTTAATGGCCTCACTTTGAAGTGTA
Source organism: Mustelus asterias (assembly GCF_964213995.1). Taxonomy (NCBI): domain Eukaryota; kingdom Metazoa; phylum Chordata; class Chondrichthyes; order Carcharhiniformes; family Triakidae; genus Mustelus; species Mustelus asterias. The sequence goes on along the minus strand of NC_135812.1, from coordinate 47,300,379 downwards.
AGGATTCCATTCTGTGATCAGAACCTGGAATATTTTGATTGTTCCTATAAGACTTTCTCTTAGAACATAAGAACATAAGAAATAGGAGCAGGAGTAGGCCATCTAGCCCCTCGAGCCTGCCCCGCCATTCAATAAGATCATGGCTGATCTGACGTGGATCAGTACCACTTACCCGCCTGATCCCCATAACCCTTAATTCCCTTACCGAGCAGGAATCCATCCATCCGCGCTTTAAACATATTCAGCGAGGTAGCCTCCACCACCTCAGTGGGCAGAGAATTCCAGAGATTCACCACCCTCTGGGAGAAGAAGTTCCTCCTCAACTCTGTCTTAAACCGACCCCCCTTTATTTTGAGGCTGTGTCCTCTAGTTTTAACTTCCTTACTAAGTGGAAAGAATCTCTCCGCCTCCACCCTATCCAGCCCCCGCATTATCTTATAAGTCTCCATAAGATCCCCCCTCATCCTTCTAAACTCCAACGAGTACAAACCCAATCTCCTCAGCCTCTCCTCATAATCCAAACCCCTCATCTCCGGTATCAACCTGGTGAACCTTCTCTGCACTCCCTCCAATGCCAATATATCCTTCCTCATATAAGGGGACCAATACTGCACACAGTATTCCAGCTGCGGCCTCACCAATGCCCTGTACAGGTGCATCATGACATCCCTGCTTTTATATTCTATCCCCTTCGCAATATAGGCCAACATCCCATTTGCCTTCTTGATCACCTGTTGTACCTGCAGACTGGGCTTTTGCGTCTCATGCACAAGGACCCCCAGGTCCCTTTGCACGGTAGCATGTTTTAATTTGTTTCCATTGAGATAGTAATCCCATTTGTTATTATTTCCTCCAAAGTGTATAACCTCGCATTTCTCAACGTTATACTCCATTTGCCATATCCTCGCCCACTCACTCAGCCTGTCCAAATCTCTCTGCAGATCTTCTCCGTCCTCCACACGATTCACTTTTCCACTTATCTTTGTGTCGTCTGCAAACTTCGTTACCCTACACTCCGTCCCCTCCTCCAGATCATCTATATAAATGGTAAATAGTTGCGGCCCGAGTACCGATCCCTGCGGCACGCCACTAGTTACCTTCCTCCAACCGGAAAAACACCCATTTATTCCGACTCTTTGCTTCCTGTCGGATAGCCAGTCCCCAATCCACTTTAACACACTACCCCCAACTCCGTGTGCCCTAATCTTCTTCAGTAGCCTTTTATGGGGCACCTTATCAAACGCCTTTTGGAAATCCAAAAACACCGCATCCACCGGTTCTCCTCCATCAACCGCCCTAGTCACATCTTCATAAAAATCCAACATGTTCGTCAAGCACGACTTTCCCCTCATGAATCCATGCTGCGTCTGATTGATCGAACCATTTCTATCCAGATGCCCTGCTATCTCCTCTTTAATAATGGATTCCAGCATTTTCCCTACTACAGACGTTAAGCTGACCGGCCTATAGTTACCCGCCTTTTGTCTCCTTCCTTTTTTAAACAGCGGCGTAACATTAGCCGTTTTCCAATCAACCGGCACTACCCCAGAATGCAACGAGTTTTGATAAATAATCACTAACGCATCCACTATTACCTCTGACATTTCTTTCAATACCCTGGGATGCATTCCATCCGGACCCGGGGACTTATCCACCTTCAGTCCCATTAGTCTACCCAGCACTGCCTCTCTGGTAACATTAATTGTATTAAGTATTTCTCCTGCTGCCAACCCTCTATCGTTAATATTTGGCAAACTATTTGTGTCCTCCACCGTGAAGACCGACACATAAAACTTATTTAAAGACTCAGCCATATCCTCATTTCCCACTATTAACTCCCCCCTCTCGTCCTCCAAGGGTCCAACATTCACTCTAGCCACTCTATTCCTTTTTATATATTTATAAAAACTTTTACTATCATTTTTTATATTAATTGCTAGCCTAGCTTCATAGTCTATCCTTCCTTTCTTTATCGCTTTCTTAGTCTCTCTTTGTTGTTTCTTAAATTTTTCCCAATCACTTGTTTCTCCACTATTTTTGGCCACTCTGTACGCAGCTGTTTTTATTTTAATACTCTCCTTTATTTCCTTCGTTATCCACGGCTGGTTCTCCCTTTTCTTACAATCCTTGTTTTTTGCTGGAATATATTTTTGCTGAGAACTGAAAAGGATCTCCTTAAAAATCCTCCACTGTTCCTCAGCTATCCTACCTGCCAGCCTGCTCTCCCAGTCTACCTTAGCCAATTCATCCCTCTTGGTCAGTTTGTGATTCTGACTATACAAGTGAATAGAGCAGAAGTGGGGTGGAATTGTGAGCTGGAGAAAGGTGTAAGCAGGATATTGGAGCACTGTGAAACCCTGACATGTAATCTAGCAGCGTGTTGATAAATTAGACCAGAAGTCCAGCTAGCATTACTCATAACATTCTTTATTCATTGAAAAGCCTGCAGTGAGTTCCTGTCTTGGCTCTAAGATATTAGGCATTTGGTCTCATGTACGATCCAGTATCTCAATGACAAAAATGTGACGGCTTTCAGTTCCAATGTTGGTGCCAAAGTCTGAGGTATTCCCAATCAAAATGAGGGTTTACACTTGTGACCGAGTGTAAGCTTTGACGCAAACAAGATTTTATTAATGAGATATTTCTTCATCAGCTTCATAGAATCCCTACAGTACAGAAGAGGTCATTTAGCCCATCAAGTCTGCAACAACAACAATCCCACCCATGCCCTATCCCCGTAACCCCACATATTTACCCCGCTAATCTCTCTAACCTACACATCCCGGGACACTAAGGGGCAATTTAACATAGTCAATGCACCTAACCTGCACATCTTTGGACTGTGGGAGGAAACTGAAGCATCCAGAGGAAACCCATGCAGACACGGGGAGAATGTGCAAACTCCACACAGACAGTGACCCAAGCCGGGAATAAAACCTGGGTCCCTGGAGCTCTGAGGCAGCAGTGCTAACCACTGTGCCACCCTATTTTTTTTTCCCTCAAACGTTTCACTTTATTACGAGCTTTCGGAACACTGCTCCTTCATCAGGTGAATGATCATTCAACTGAGGAAGGAGCAGCGCTCCGAAAGCTCATGATTCCAAATAAACCTGTTGCTCTTTAACCTGGTGTAGTGAGACTTCTTACACTTTCCAACACCGGCACCTTCACATCAAAGAAAAGTACAGCACAGGAACAGGCCCGTTGGCCCTCCAAGTCCGTGCCGATCATGATGCCCTAACTAAACTAAAAAAAACTTCTGCCCTTACTTGGACCATATCCCTCTATTCCCTCCCTATTCATGTACTCATCCAGATGCCTCTTAAATGTTGCTAATGTGCCTGTTTCCACCACCTCCTCTGGCAGCGTGTTCCAGGCACCCACCACTCTGAGTGAAAAACTTCCCCCGCACATCTCCCTTAGACTTTCCTCCTAATACTTCATCTGAAAGGTGGCACCTTCAACAGTGCAGCACTACTTCAGTACTGTGCTGAAGTGTTAGCTTGAATGATGTGCTCAAGTCTCCGGAATGGGTCTTGATTCCACAATCTTCTGACTCAGGAATGAGAGTTTGACCACTGAGCAACAATCGACTGAGAGAACCTCTCTTGATCAAAATAACATTCCTCTTTAAAACTGTAACACTGCTACCTGGAAAGTTGTGCAAAAATAAATTGTAAGTGGACTTTGCACTTTGGTCAGCCTTTGGGAGAGCTTAAATAAATGTACAGGTGTATTTTTATTTTAGTGATGTTCCATGTCTTCCTTAATTTTACCGGCAAGGAAGTCATCTACTTGCAACGAGTTTGAGAATTTGTATTTTGTTGTCTGGATAATGAGATACCACTTCCTCTCCATTTTGTTGTTATGTTCTCCAAAAATATAAATCAATGATTTTACCTCCAGTTGATGCTGTGTCTTCACTTCACTCGGTTTCAAGCTTGAGTCCAGAGGTTTGTGTACTTTCCAGTGCAGCTCTGAGGGAGCGCTAACCATCACAACTGACATCTTTGTGATGGCACGTTAGTCTGAGACCCTCTGAAATGAGTGTAAACGATCCCAAGAAGTTTTTCGAAGAAGTATAAGGAATTTTTCTCGGTATCCAAATGAGCATCTCTTTCTCAAACAACTCCTAAACAGATTACTTGGTTATTTATTCATTGTTGGCCTTAGAATCATAGAATCCCGACAGTGCAAAATGAGGGCATTCGGCCCATCGAGTCTGTACCGACTCTCCGAAAGAGCATCCACCCAGGCACAATCCGGCCCTATCCTTGTAATTCCATGCATTTACCGTGGCTAATCCTCCTAACCTACACATCTTGGGACACAAAGGAGCAATTTAGCATGGCCAATCCATCTAACCTACACATCTTTGGACTGTGGGAGGAAACTGGAGCACCCGGAAGAAATCCACGCAGACACTGGGAGAACGTGCAAACTCCACACAGTCAGTGACCCGAGGCTGGAATTAACCCTGGGTCCCTGGCATTTTGAGGCAGCAGAGCTAACCACTGTGGCACTGTGCTGTCTTATTGGGTTCAAATTGGCTGCCTGGTTTGTGAACACTTCAAAAGTGCTACAACACAACTTGAAATGTCCTGAGGCCTTTGGGCCACAACGGGATCTTGGCTTTCATACATGTATGAGGCTATAGGAATTTAGGTCTTTTTTTCCCTTTTTAAATAGATTATCAATATTTTGAGTTGAGTTCGTGACTCATCTGCATAAGTCGACACGCAAGACAAAAAAATAGGAGAAATCCTGGTATCCAGCTTCCCACAAATTAACTAGGCGTTATTGAATTATTGAGTATTTAAATCAATTCAATATAGTCCTTGCTGACAGTGGAAGGGCATGTAATGTGGCATGTAATTAAAGAGCTTATTTTTTTGTACTGGGATGGTGCAGAAAACTTGAATGATAGGAGTTATCTGACTTACGGTCTGATTCCATCCAGGTGGAATTAGGCTAAATCCCCTGATTTGAGTATAAGATGCTGTGTGTAACACTGTAATCTCTGCCGCATCATACAGAGCACTCAGGAAATTAGTGCATTGCCTGATGTAGATTTCCATTTCATTTTGAATTAGTTCCATAGCTTAGACAAGCTGGTGAAGCTTTGGAAACCGTGAGTTATCTTGGCCTTTCTTCTCTGAGCAAAAGGAGATGACTTTCAGGAGAATGGGGCGGCACAGTGTTTAGCACTACTGCCTCACAGCGCCAGGGATGTGGGTTTGATTCCCGGCTTGGGTCACTGTCTGTGCACGTTCTCTCTGTGTCTGTGTGGGTTTCCTCCCAGTGCTCCGGTTTCCTCCCACAGCCCAAAGATGTGCGGTTAGGTGGATTGGCCATGCTAAATTGACTCTTTAGTGTCAGGGGACTAACTAGGGTAAATGCATGGGGTTATGGGGATAGGACCTGGTGGGATTGTTGTCTGCACAGACTCGATGGGCTGAATGGTCTCCTTCTACACTGTAGGGATTCTATGATTCTCTGAATTGCCCTTCATTTGCCATCGAGTATCTTCGAGCATGTGGATCAGAAAAGGAGCAAGCTGTGGAAAAATGGGAAGACCTAAAATAAAATAACAATTCTTTGCCTCCTGGAGAGGCAAACCTTTTGACAGCATAAGCACCCTTTTTTAAATTCATTCGTTGGACATGGGCATCGCTGGCTGGGCCAGCATTTATTACTCACCCCTAGTTGCCCAAAGGCAGTTGAGAGTCAACCACATTGCTGTGGCTCCGGAGTCACATGTGGGCCAGACCAGGTAAGGACGGCAGATTTCCTTCCCTGAAGGGCATTAGTGAACCAGATGGGTTTTTCTGACAATGGACAATGGTTTCATGGTCATCAGTAGATTCTTAATTCCAGCTCTCTTTTATTGAATTCAAATTCCACCATCTGCTGTGGCGGGATTCGAACCCGGGTCCCCGAAACTTTGCCTGAGTTTCTGGATTAATAGTCTAGTGATAATATCTCTAGGCCATCGCCTCACTATGTTCTTCCCAACTCCACTAAAGAAAGTTTAACACTGATCCTTGGAGACCTCATCAGCCTTCAGGACAGTGAGGTGGCCATGTGCTCCTTCCAAGCCAAGTTTAAAAGGCCTTTGGTGCTGTGAAGACGTAATGAGATTCTGGTGGGTTGCACAGACGTCTGTGGCTGCTATCCCCTGATCCCAGTGGCCTGACTCTTCACACCAACCCATTCCCTGTAAGAATTCATACACTCAATGGAACGCAATTAAAGCTGACATGTACTGCAGTCTTCATGAGAAGAAGGTTGACATATGTGGGAGATGAAGTTAAGTGTCTTTTATTATTAAGAAATGAATGAAATATTCAGAGACTCCAATGAATTGACTACAAATTAATTTGAAGTGAACAGTGTGTCGGGGGTGGGTTGGGTGTCAGAGAGAGAGAAAAGCTGCAGAACTGAATCTCTGAATACACCTTAAGAACTAATGCCCACTTGTTGGGCGGCATGGTGGCACAGTGGTTAGCACTGCTGCCTCACAGCACCAGGGACCCGGGTTCGTTCCCGGCTTGGGTCACTGTCTGTGCGGAGTCTACACATTCTCCCCTTGTCTGCGGGTGTTTCCCCGAGTGCTCCGGTTTCCTCCTGCAGTCCGAAAGACGTGCTGGTTAGGTGGATTGGCCATGCTAAATTCTCCCTCAGTGTACTCGAACAGGTGCCGGAGTGTGGCGACTAGGGAATTTTCACAATAACTTCATTGCAGTGTTAATGTAAGCCTACTTGTGACACAAATAAATAAACTTAAACTTAATTGAAAATTCCAGGGCCAAAGCACCCTAAGTGCCCAAAGAAATAGACTGTGGCAGTGTGATAATCATAGTGGAGCCTCCTGTCTTCTCTTACATTGTTCTAGATTGCCCCACAAGGGGAAACAAGAGGTCACAGATATAGGTTGAGAGGCTGAGATGAGGAGGAACTACTACTCGCAGAGGGTGGTGAATGTGTGGAACTCGCTGCCCCATAGCGCGGTGGAGTCTGAATCATTGAATGTTTTCGAGAGGGAGATAGACATATTTCTGATAAACAGACTGGTTAAAGGGATATGGGGAACAGGTGGGGAGGTGGATTTGAGACCAGGGAGAGATCAGCCATGATCTGATTGAATGACGGAGCAGGCTTGAAGGCTGAATTGCCTAGTTCCACTCCTAATTCCTACATAACTCTTATACAACCTGTGTATGATCTCTCCACCACACAAGGACAGCAAAATGTTTGTACAGTGCCCAGTGATGACCCTGTGCCTATTTTACAGGGTAAAGGTCAAATATGGCAGGTGCATGCTCATTCTGAGGCAGAATCATCTTGCCCGCTAATAGGTACGAGTTCCGGGCCCCTACCCGAAACCAACTGCTTGCATTCAGGAAAACCAGGTTCACGAGCCTCACCAGGAACCTTTAAAGGGGCCAGTGTTGGCCATTACTGAAAAAGAACGGGTTATAAAGAATACAGGGTGTGAAGATGGGAAGTGCAGGAACGCTTCTCCATATACTCCATTGAAACCATGGGCATTGTGGGCTACTGTTCACCACTCCACCACCGACCCCCCCCCCCCCCCCCGCCCCCCCCTCCACCTCACCCCATTGCATTTCAACCCCATTCCTAATTGCCACCTCAAATACCATTCCTCTTCCAGTGTCACCCTATTCACCCCTGTCCTAATTACCCCTCTGCCCAGTGCCGCCCCTGAAAAATGTTTCCCTCCTCCCTCTCCCAAGACCTACCTGAGGGCCTTTGCTGGTGGTGCTGTGGCCCCAAACTCAACTGTTTTCCTTTGCCGAGACAACTGGGACTATAGAATCCCTACAGTGCAGAAAGAGGCTGATGCGCTATCAATAAGGCGAAAGACTACCGGTGTGCCAATACAAGTGTAGGCTTTTATTCACAACAGAATCAGGAGCAGATCCCAACAAATAACCGCTCTGGACTGAACAAGGGGGAGGAGACAGCCACCTTTATACTAGGTGCCGAGGGGAGGAACCAAACTGGAAGGGGGTGTGTCCAGGTATGACAAACACACACAACGGTGGTCCATGTAGGACAAAGGCACAACTGAGGTCCACCACAGAGGCCATTCAGCCCATCAAGTCTGCAACAACTGTCTGAAAGAACATCCCACCGAGGCCCTATCCCCATAACCCCATGCATTTACCATGGCTAATCCACCTCACCTACACATCTTTGGACACTAAGGGGAATTTAACGCAGCCAATTCACCTCGCCTGCACATCTTTGGAGTGTGGAATGAAACCGGAGCACCCAGAGGAAATCCACGCAGATGTAAGGAGAATGTATAGACTCCACACAGACAGTTACCCATAGCTGGAATTGAACCCGGGTCCCTAACGCTGTGAGGCAGCAGTGCTAACCACTGTGCCACCGTGCCATGCATGTTCTTTAGATGCTGGCAGCTCTTCATTCTGAGGGGAGCGTGTGGCAGGCTGTGTAATCTGATGGATTGTATAATGTCACTTCTGCAAAATTAGAAAATGTACAAACTCTGCACATTTATCATGTGATGGGGGCCTCACGATGACAGTGACATTTCAGAGCTAAAATCAGTTGAGGTTGCATCTTATAAGATTGATGCTTAGTGGAAGCTAAATGATGTCAGCAGCAATGGGAAAACTGTTCTGTTTAATAGGATTGCCTCTGAGGAACGATTACTGAATTCATTATTGTCGAAACATTTCTTAAACATATTATTAACTTATATAACGTTGCTATGAAGTTATGAGCCAGGCTTTAAGAAGCCATAAGAGTTATCTGCTTTGAAGGAATTCAATCAATATCAAATTACAACTAATTTATTTAGCTAATAAGAATACAGATAAGGGATTAGCAGAGAATTATACAGGTATATTTTCCACTTTGATAAAGAAAACATTACTTTATTGTGATCTTTCAACAACAAATATTGAAAGGGAAGAGCTTCCTCACGTAAAGTTAAAGTTTATTTATTAGTCACAAGTAAGGCTTACATAACACTGCAATAAAGTTACTGTGAAATTCCTCTAGTCGCCACACTCCGACGTCTTTTTGGGTCAATGTACTTAACCAGCACATCTTTCAGACTGTGGGAGGAAACCGGAGCACCTGGAGGAAACCCACGCAGACAACATGCAAACTCCATACAGACAGTGACCCGAGCCGGGAATCGAGCCCGGGTCCCTGGCGCTGTGAGGCAGCAGTGCTTGCCACTGTGCCCCTCCTATTAAGTTTGTGATGTTCCATAGTGGGAAGGCCATGGCCTAGTGGTATTATCGCTAGACTATTAATCCAGAAACTCAGCTAATGTCCTGGGGACCCGCATTTGAATCCCGCCACTGCAAAAAAGATTTTTTAAAATCTGGAATTAAGAATCTACCGGTGACCTTGAAACCATTGTCAATTGTTGGAAAAAACCATCAGGTTCACTAATGTCCTTTTGGGCAGGAAATCTGCCGTCCTTACCCGGTCTGGCCTACTTGTGACTCCAGAGCCACAGTAATGTGGTTGGCTCTCAACTGCCCTTGGGCAACTAGGGATGGGCAATAAATGCTGGCCAGCCAGCGACACCCATGTCCCATGAATTCATAAAAAAACAGCCAATTGTGATCTTGAAGAAAACCTATGAGACTGATTTTAACTTGCTTCATCTGCACAGCTCCGCCAACCAGTAAGGCAGGAATCATGAGGGAGGGAGTGGAGGGGAATTACCCCTCCACTCGATAATCGATCCGGGGCCCACTCCAAATTGGACCGGGAACCTCACTAACATTCGGAATAATGAGCGTGGTTGAGTGCATATGAGTGGAAATTTTGTTCTGCACTGAAGCATATGGGTGAGGTAAGTCAGGAAGGAATGTGTCGAACCATCCGAGATTTCATTTTTAAATTTAGCCTGGGTATGTCAGTGTATTTCCTTTAGCAGCTGGGAGAGCCTTGAAGCAGTGCAGGTATGTGTTGCTATGGTTACAGTTCGAGCTCTGTGAAGTTTGTTTTTAATGTGTCTGCTGAAGGAAAGTAATTCTGGTAGACAATGAAAATCAACTTGGACTAGTCATCAACCAGGACTCGTCATCAAGTAGGAATTGTAATCCAGAGGTCTGGACAGTTGATCAGAGGGAATGAGTTTGAACACCACCACAGTAGTATATGGGTGGCAATTGCACGGAGTGAGACACTGGTTACAAGTGGACTGCAGACAGGGCGGGGGGGTGGGGGGGGGGGGGGGAGGTGGGGGTTGGTAACAGAGACAGCTGAGTTGGCAGCTCACCGAAGGATAAGGTCCACATGTGCGCAGGACTTAAAGATGGACTTTGATGGGGAAGCCTGCTGCAGTAATTCAGCCAAATGCCAGTTTCCTGTCACCAACACCATTTATTGTGCACCAAAGGAAAGGGCGGTGCCTACGGCTCCCAGTCCTCGGGCAAAAAAGATTTTAAAATATCTGGAATTAAGAATCTACTGATGACCATTGTCAATTGTCGGAAAAAAACCATCTGGTTCACTCATGTCCTTTAGGGAAGGAAATCTGCCGTCCTTACCTGGTCTGACCTACATGTGACTCCAGAGCCGTAGCAATGTGGTTGACTTTCAACTGCCCTTGGGCAACCAGGGGTGGGCAATAATGCTGGCCAGCCAGTGACGCCCATGTCCCATGAATGAATAAAAGAAACAGCCAATTATGATTCTTGAAGGAAAGCTATGAGTCTTCACCTTGGGTTCTATAACTATGGTCTGCTAGAGTAACCCCCCACTGAGTGCTTCCCATTGTGCGAGTCTCCACTCGCTCAGTAAGGCAGCTCCACAAATTAATGAACTCCCATGGTGATCCTAACACCTGCAGAATCAGTCTGCTGGGCAGATGGACAATGAAGTGCTGGTTATATTAGACAGCCTGCGGTCAATGTTAAGAAGAACTCTGGCACTTGCAAGGCAAAGGGACTTTGTGCAGAATTTGGAACTATCCTTTCTGGTTTTGGAATTGGTGACAAACTCCATCAGCTTCATTGCGGACCCAGCCATAACGCAGTGTCTGCTGGCTGTCGTCTCAGCTTTCAATGCAACACCAGCATCTGATTGCTGAGACGCTGCCCCAAGTTTAGAATTAGAATCATAGAATCCCTGCAGTGCAGAAGGAGGCCATTAGTCCCATTGAGTCTGCACCAACCACAATCCCACCCAGACCCTATCCCCATAACCCCATGTATTTACCCTGCTAATCCCCTGACACTAAGGGGCAGTTTAACATGGCCAATCAACCTAATCCACATATCTTTAGACTGTGGGAGGAATCCAGGGCACCCAGAGGAAACCCACGCAGACGCAGGGAGAATATATACACTCCACACAGGCAGTCACCCAAGGTTGGGAAGTTATCCCTAGTCTCTGGCACTGTGAAGCAGCAGTGCTAACCACTGTGCCTCCATGCCACCCAACACCTTGACTATCATGGTCTGATTATAGGAGTAGTATTTTACAGGGTGTGTGGTCCCTGCCTCTCCCAGTGTTGGGGACACACACACACTAACACTGGCTGTTATCCCAAAACTATCAAACAGTCAATTGGCTATTTCTAGACTTGGAGTTTTTTGATTTTCCACCATAACTTCAGCCAGGAGATCAGTGGAACAGCTGGAGAAACCACATAGAGGTCATTTTCAACTGTTGAAGCAGCTTTAGTTCCACCGAAATCCATAGCCAAACATCTTAGCTTCTCAACCATTGTATATTTTATATATTTACCTCAGCGCAATGCTTTCTAACTTTATTTACATTTTTATACAATTTTTAAAAATGTCTACACCATCCTTCCAGCCCAGCTTCCAGTTACTTCAATGGTGCCTGCTTACTTTGCTCTGAGTCAACACCCAGGCTTAGCCGATCCAGCACAGAGAGCATAGATCAGTTACCAGGTTCACATAATCAAACACAGGATGACTGAACCATTGAACACTACATCGACCACTCTCCTCCTCTAAGTTGCTGCGTCAGACTACTGGCTTGACTTGCAGTGAGCCATGGTTGTTTTCCAGGCCAGAGAGTCTTATGCAGCTGAGTTTCCCAGGGGTCAGTATTAGGACCCCTGCCCACTTTAACTGAACTTGGGTATACAGGGAATAATTTCAAAGTCTGCAGGTGACAAACTCAGAAGTAGACAATGAGCAGACTTGCTTATTAATTTAATTAACAGACTGCGGGAGGACTTGGACAGACTGGTGAAATGGGCAGACACATGGCAGATGAAATCTAATGCTCGGTACTGTGAGGCGATACAGTTTGTTAGGAAAAATGAGGAGAGGCAATCTAAAAGGATGGATACAATTCCAGAGGGGGTGCAGGAAGAGGGAGGCCTGAGAGTAAATGTATAAGATGTCAAGACAGTGGAGAAAGGGCTGAGGAATTTCCTAGAATGGACAAGGAAGGAACTGGGTTTGTTCTCCTTTGAGCAGGGAAGTCTAAGGGGGCATTTGACAGAATGATTCATAATAAGGAGAAGATATTTCCTGTGACAGGAATGTCGGTAACCATAGGAACCAGATTGAAGGGGAATGGCGATATCAGAAATAATCTTTTCGCACAGCAAGATGTTGTGATCTGAAATGCTTCACCTGGAAGAAATAAACAGATTCAATAATAAGCTTGAAAACCTAATTGGATAAATAGTTGACGGGGAACATTTTGTAGGGCTGTGGACAAAGTGTGGGGGAGTGGGATTAATTGTATAAATCTTCATAGAGCGAGCATAGTCATGATGGGCTCAGTGGCCTACTTCTTGACTAGCATGGTCTGACTCTAGGGGTAGTATTTTACAGGGTGAATGGCCTCTGTCCCTCCTGGTGCTGGGGGGACACGACAAACAGCTGTCCCAAAGCTATTGAACAGCCGATTGGCTGTTACTAACTTGGGGGGGGGGCGGCAATTTTGCCCCTCAGGGACCGAAAGTCCCACGCTAGAGAAATGCTGGCCAATCGGAGGCAAGTGTACCAGCAGCATGGCTGGAGATGGTGGCCACTGCCAGTACTGCACTCAGGGCTTAAGGAGGCCTTCAATGCAGGATAAGGAATTAGTTAGTGGTTGGGGGGTTTCGCCAGGCCCTGGCAAGGAAGGGGCAGGTGGGCGGGGGGGGGGGGGGGGGCGGGGGTGTGTGCTGGGATTTCAGAGAGGGGAACCTAGCAGGGTTTGTAGCTTGGGGGAGGCCCTCCAATGAGTGAAGAGGGCTCATTAAGGAGGGTGGGCCTGCCTGCCACCAGCCCATGCAGGAAAAGATGGCTGTTTTGTGAAGGCCACTCCCAGGTTAAATCCGATGAGATGATGCCTTTAATGGACATCAATGTTAATTTATGTCAGTGTTAATTTTCCACTTGAAAATTTTCCACTTGGGCCTCAACTGCCTCATTGACAAGCAGATCATCTGACGATAGACTGGTAAAATTGTGGTGGCAGAAGAGGGTTGGTGGTGGGCAGGCCACCCAGCCACTGAATTTCATGTGTGCAGCCCCACCCCACCCACCGCCTTGAAACCCAGTGACGAGGGAGCATAAAATCCAGTTCCAGGACTCTGGAGTGAGATTTGAACCCAATGGTGTGGTAACTCAGTAACAAGTGTGTGTGATTGACTGAGGTCCCTCCACACCGGCGCTATAGTTAAGAAAGCCCACCAATGCCTCTACTTTCTCAGGAGGCTAAGGGAATTTGGCATGTCCGCTATCATTCTCACCAACCTTTACAGATGCACCATAGGAAGCATTCTTTCTGGTTGTATCACAGCTCCGTATGGCTCCTGCTCTGCCCAAGGCTGCAAGAAACTACAAAGGGTCATGAACGAAGCCAGGCCATCACTCAAACCAGCCTCCTACCCATTGACTCCGTCTACATTTACCTCTGCCTCAGCAAAGCAGCCAGCATAATCAAGGACCCCACGGACCCCGGACATTCTCTCTTCCACCTTCTTCTGTCGGAAAAAAGATACAAAAGTCTGAGGTCACATACCAACCGCCTCAAGAACAGCTTCTTCCCTGCTGCCATCAAACTTTTGAATGGACCCATCTTGCATTAAGTTGATCTTTCCCTACACCCTAGCTATGACTGTAACACTACGTTCTGCACTCTTTCCTTTCCTTCTCTATGAACAGTATGCTTTGTATAGTGTGCAAAAAATAATACTTTTCACTGTATACGATATATGTGACAATAATAAATCAAATCAAAACCCAAAGGTGATTCCATCTGCAACTAAATTCTGAGCTATTTGGATGTCTGATTTAGAAGTTCAGGACCCTATTACATCATTATGGCAGCTGCCAATAATAAAACGGCCCAAGGTAACATTCCTGTTATTATCCGCATCTCGCTGGTTTTATTAAAATAGAACTGTTCAGGGTTGGGAGAATCAGCCTGGAACCTACCAGGTCTCAATGCAATTTAGCCAAGATAGTCAACAGGTCAACATGGCGTTCAGAATATTTCCATTTAGCTTTAATCAGTGCAAGGGGAGAAGCACATTGCTGTGAGGAGAGACTCATGTAATCAAAAGGCGGTACTCATAATTAAATATGAACAGAATTGAATGCAAACTTGGAAGTCCCACATCAGCCATTAGCATCAGAGTGGTTGTTCTTTACGGTGGATGGGACAGCCGGCAGTTAATGGAGCAACTAATTTTGTGTAATAAGCACCTCCATCTGGGCTCCTGGGAACGCAGAGGCCAATTGTGAGGGAGCGTGGTACAACTCAGGATCACACTGTTCAAAGATGAACTCATAAAACTGGGGGGAAAGCGTGCGTGCGTGCGTGCGTGTGTGTGTGTGTGTGTGTGTGTGCGTGCGTGTGTGTGTCTGTGTACTGATTTGCATTCTATTATAATATGAGATCATTTTGTAATGGAATTTGAAAGGATTAATAATCACACAAATTTGGGCCCATGGAATGTTTTCACAGTAGACCAAGATCAGTCAGGATTGACTTCCACTCAATTTCTCCACTTTGCAGATGATACAAAGATATGTAGAGGATCAGGTAGTATTGAGGAAGCGGGGGGGCTGCAGAAGGACTTGGACACGTTAGGAGAGTGAGCAAAGAAGTGGCAGATGGAACACAATGTGGAAAAGTGTGAGGTTCTGCACTTTGGAAGGAGGAATGAAGCATAGACTATTTTCTAAATGAGGAAATGCTCAGGAAATCAGAAGCACAAAGGGACTTGGGAGTCCTTGTTCAAGATTCTCTTAAGGTTAACGTGCAGGTTCAGTCGGCAGTTAGGAAGGCAAATGCAATGTTAGCATTCATGTCGAGAGGGCTAGAATACAAGAGCAGGAATGTACTCCTGAGGCTGTATAAGGTTCTGGTCAGACCCCATTTAGAGTATTGTGAACAGTTCTGGGCCCCATATCTAAGGAAGGATGTGCTGGCCTTGGAAAAAGTCCAGAGGAGATTCACAAGAATGATCCTTGGAATGAAGAGATTGTCGTATGAGGAACGGTTGAGGACTCTGGATCTGTACTTTTTGGAGTTTAGAAGGATGAGGGGGGATCTTATTGAAATTTACAGGGCACTGCAAGGCCTGGTTAGAGTGGACGTGGAGAGGATGTTTCCACTAGTAGGAAAAACTAGAACCAGAGGGCATAACCTCAGGCTAAAGGGATGATCCTTTAAAACAGAGATGAGGAGGAATTTCTTCAGCCAGAGAGTGGTGAATCTGTGGAACTCTTTGCTGCAGAAGGCTGTGGAGGCCAAGTCATTGAGTGTCTTTAAGACAGAGATAGACAGGTTCTTGAATGATAAGGGGATCAGGGGTCATGGGGAAAAGGCAGGAGAATGGGGATGAGAAAAATATCAGCCATGATTGAATGACGGAGCAGACTCAATGGGCTGAGTGGCCTAATTCTGCTCCTATGTTTTATGGTCTTTGTCCATCCCACCTGCACATGGGAAATATACCTTGTGACTAACTTAGAAAAATGAACCCAGTGAACCATACAGATGTGGGCCATTCAGCCCCTCAAGTTTTCTCTAACATTCAATAAGATTGCAGCTTATCTGTTTGTGTTTTGAATTCCACATTCCCGTCTACCCTAATAACCTTTGATTTGCTTCCCTAACAGGAGTCCATTGACTCCACCTTAAAAATATCCAATGACCCCACTTCCACTGCCTACAGAGAGTTCCAAAGTTGCACAACCCTCTGAGAGCAAACAAAAATTCCTTAGCTCTGCCCTAAAAGGGCGACCCCTAACTTTAAAACAGTGCCCCCTCATTCCGAACTTGTCAGCCATAGTCGCATGAAGGAGGGCAGTGCTTTTCTCTTGCATAGTAAGTCTGAGGGTCAAAGGAGACCAGAATGTAAGAATTAGTGTATTCAAATTAAGTGTAAGACCTCAGAAGGGAGAATTCTTCCAACTTAAACTCTGACAGCGACTGTCAAGGGAAGACATTGAGTCTTGCTGACTTGGGCTCCACCTGACAAAATGTGCTTTTCTCAAGGACAGGTGCAGCAAAGTTCAAATCTTGCCCACCAGGGATTGGTGCAGTTGACATTTGCCAGGAAGTCACAAGTTAAGTCTAAGGCTACAAGCAAAGCTTGTCAAAGCTTCATTTCACAGGGTATCAGGCTGCCAGGAGAGTGGCGAGACACTCAGGTCCTACTCCAGAGTCTTGAGCCCATAGTTTAGGTTCACAGTCCAGTGCAGGGCTGAGGGAGGCTCTGCAGGCCCTCGTGAGTGGAGGTGAAAGATCCCACGGCACTATTTCGAAGATGAGCAGAAACATTCTTACCTCTCCCTTGACCATATTTATCCTTCAATCCACACCGAAAACAGAATGTGCTGCAAAATAACGGCAAGTCAAATGCAAATGCTGATTTGAATGCGTGATCTTTTGTGATGTGAGATACACTGAGAGAGATGCTCACTGTCATCCGCCCTGTGAACTTGCTGTATTTGCCTAGTCAAAGCCAATTCAACTCATCACAGAAAGTTAGGGCTGCAATTTAAGGAACAGTTTTAATGAAGAGATTAAAGTTCCTGTGATTCCATTCAGTTTGTGAGGCTTAGAAACAGAGTGATTAAAGCTGGGATCTCACTCCCACAAGTAGTAAGCAGTTTTAAAACTTAAGCAGTTCTTGGAGGTTTTTTTAAATAGTTCATTCTTTTTCTTATATTCCTCTCTCCTTTCTCTGTCTCTCTATTCCAATTGTCCTTTCCCTTTCCTTGTTTCCAATTGGATTGTAATTCATCCTATATCCTTCTCCATTGTTTGCTGTTTCTTTCTCAGTCCTTAAATCTGATTGGCTAGCACTGGTTGGGCAGCAGTGGTTAGCACTGCTGCCTCACAGCGCCAGAGACCCAGGTTCGATTCCCAGCCTTGGACCACTGTCTGTGTAGAGTTTGCACATTCTCCCCGTGTTTGTGTGGGTTTCCTCCGGTTTCCTCCCACACTCCAAAGATGTGTAAGTTTGGCGGATTAGCCAAGGGAAATGCACAGGGAAGAAGATCTTTCCGAGAGTTAATGTAGACTCAATGGGCCAAATGCTGCGCTCTTGGGATTCTATGGTTAAGGAGGTTTGAGAGTTTGGCTTTGTTCTCCAAGGTCCCAAATTCTCTGCTGCCCTTGCCTTGCCTTCAATGGTTACATTTCCAGCAATCTGAAAGGCAAAACAATGATGAGGAAGAAAAGTCTGACAAATGGGGCAAGCTTCCCCGCTCCACCGTGTTCTGCTCACTGTGAGAGATGGCTGTGTGCAAAATGACTGCCATGTTCCCTATGTTACAATAGTGACTGCACTCTGTGATGAGATTGTGCCTTTAAGAAATATATTTATATCATTTCTCGTAAGGGGTATGTTTAGAGTTCAGATCAGTTTTCCAAGGTGCCGATTTGTCTAAGAAACCTTTTAAATTGGTAGTTGGTAGAACAGGATAAGTACCTGTTTGTTTTAAGCTGAGCCAATGCATTTCTGTTTACTTAGGTTTCCCCTAAGAGTTTTCATTAGGTTGATTGATAGGGACAGAATCATGTGCGTTTATTTGATTTATGAATGTCACGTATTGGGATATAGTGAAAATTATTGTTTCTTGCTCACTATACAGACAAAACATACCATTCATAGAGCACATAGTAGAGAAGGAAAGGAGAGGATGCAGAACATAATGTTACGGTCATAGCTAGGTGTAGAGAAAGATCAAGTTTATGTAAGGTATTCAAAAGTCTGATGGCAGCAGGGAAGAAGCTGTTCTTGAATTGGTTGGTACATGATCTCAGACTTTTGTATCTTTCTCTCAATAGAAGAAAGTGGAACAATGTCTGGGGTGCATGGGATGATTATGCTGACTGCTTTTCTGAGGCAGTGGGAAGTGTAGACAGAGTCAATGGATGGGAGGGTGGTTGAATGATGGACTGGGGTTCACTCACAACCCTTTGTAGTTTCTTGTGGTCTTGGTCAGAGCAGGTATGGTCTTGGTATGTATCCCATACCAAGCTGTGATACATCTGGAAAGGATGCTTTCAATGGGAGGAGCTAAACTTGCAGGGAAGAAACACTGTTTCAGCTACATTTTTTACAAATATAGGCAGTTACTGTCTGATTCTGTAAGAAGCAAGACATGCCTGTCTGTCTGTCTCTCCAGAGGTGGTCTAAGAGCCCTAAGACAAGCAAGTAAGCTTGTGTTTCGCTAACTGTACAGTGAGGATATCAGTGTCGCACTGTACAGAGTTTACAGTGTCACACTGTGCAGTGAGGATATTAGTGTCACACTCTACAGTGTGAGAGAGAGTGTGTGTGTGTGAGAGAGTGAGTGAGTGTGTGAGAGAGTGAGAGAGAGAGGGTGTGGGTGCGAGAGAGAGTCGTCGAAATCATCGAGGGGTTCATCCACATGCGAGGCCAGGACGACGCCATTACGGTCGACGGAGTCAGAGGTGTGTGACCACCAGGGGTCGCTGAGTTTGGCGCCATCACCCACGTGCGACTTATGGGAGCGGCCATGTTGGTCGGCACCGACCGCGAACGACCAGCAGGGGTCTTCCTCGTCGATTTCAGCTGCCTGCAGTGGCGCTCATGAACCAACGGTGGCGTCGATCATCCTGGACCAGGCCAAGCCTCATAGACTTGACAAATCTATGATGAACATCCAGGTAAATGACCACGTGATTTATTGTCTGTTTGACAGCAGGAGCACTGAGAGCTTTATCCACCCAGACACTGTGAAGCGGTGTGGACTCCGGATTCAACCTGCCAAACAGACAATCTCTATGGCATCGAGGTCCCGGTCTGTCACCGTGCTAGGGAGTTGCGTGGTAACTTTGACGGTGCAAGGCACAGTTTACGAGCGTTTCAAGCTCCTAGTGTTGCCGTACCTTTGCGCGCCAATACTTCTCGGACTAAACTTCATGGTCCACTTGAGGAGTATAACCCTACAGTACGGTGGGCCACTCCCTTCACTGGCAGTGGGAGAACAGCAGCAGCCTCCAAATTGCCCAACGTGCCCCGCCTGTAGCCTCTCGACGCTGAAGGTCACCACACCCTCCCTGTTCCAGAATCTTGTGCCAGGCTGCAAGCCCATCGCGACCATAAGTAGGCGTTACAGTGCTGAGGATCGGATCTTCATTAGATCTGAGGTTCAGCGGCTCCTCAAAGAAAGGATCATACAACCCAGCGCTAGTCCGTGGAGGGCGCAGGTCGTGGTGGTCAAGAGCGGGAACAAACCCTGGATGGTCATTGACTATAGTCAGACCATTAATCGATACACGCAGCTGGATGCGTATCCTCTCCCGCGCATATCTGATATGGTCAATCAGATTGCGCAGTACCGGGTGTTCTCCACCATAGACCTCAAGTCTGCCTACCACCAACTCCCCATTCGCCCAGAGGACCGACAATACACGGCTTTTGAGGCAGATGGTCGCTTGTATCACTTTCTCAGGGTTCCCTTTGATGTCACCAATGGGGTCTCGGTCTTCCAGCGTGCTATGGACCGAATGGTGGACCAGAACGGGCTGCGGGCTACCTTCCCGTACCTGGATAATGTCACCATCTGCGGCCATGACCAGCAGGACCACGACACGAATCTCCTGAATTTCCTACGCACTGCATCTCGCCTGAACTTGACCTACAACAGGGAGAAGTGTGTGTTTCGTACGCGCCGTTTAGCCATCCTAGGTTACGTGGTGGAAAACGGGGTCATTGGCCCTGATCCAGACCGTATGCGCCCCCTTTCTGAACTTCCCTTGCCTGCTAGTGCAAAAGCACTGAGAAGATGCTTAGGCTTCTTCTCTTATTATGCACAGTGGGTTCCCAACTACGCGGACAAACCCCGTCCGCTCATTAAGTCCACGACTTTTCCCCTAACGCCAGAGGCCCGATTGGCCTTCGATAAATTAAAAGCCGACATCGCGAAAGCTACGATGCACGCTGTTGACGAGTCCATCCCCTTTCAGGTGGAGAGCGATGCATCTGATTTCGCCCTGGCCGCCACACTTAACCAGGCGGGCAGGCCCGTCGCATTTTTTTCCCGCACCCTCCAAGGCCCCGAAATCCGGCATTCAGCGGTGGAAAAGGAGGCCCAGGCCATTGTGGAGGCCGTCAGGCACTGGCGCCATTACTTGGCGGGAAAACGGTTCACCCTGATCACGGACCAGCGGTCCGTGGCGTTCATGTTTAATAACACGCAGAGGGGCAAGATCAAGAATGACAAGATCTTGCGGTG